>NW_022158075.1:0-208927 GCF_003316985.1 Fusarium coffeatum
ACCTTTGGTCGTATGTGAAAGAAAGAGGCGGTAAAATGGTATATAATGTTGATGATCGAACGCAAGTCTAAGCTTCAGGAATTGGTTCTGGATCTTGACCCGTCCGCAAGCTGCCGTATCACAAGAAAGTTCCTATATAATTCTGCAGGTCTCCTATTCCATTCAGCACTCTAGGACTACTGAGCTGATTGTACACATACATGTCTTGGCCTTTGGGCGCGCTGTCTGACTAACAAAGGCAAGAGAGATGTTTGTAAGACCCGCGATACCTCAAACTTCTACAACCTCAGTATCACTGGAGATTTTGGTACTCAAGTATGAACAACAGATCTGCGTACACGATCTATGCCACCGTTTTATGACTTCTTGACGACTCCTCTTATCTTGTGGCAATCTGCCACGACCCCGCAGCTTTGCTGTCGACCAGGCTGTGGTCGACCCAACCAACAGGCCTTCATGTATGCACGTATCTGTGATGTGATGGGAGGCCTACCAGATAACCACATTTGGTCATGTAGGCTGACCAAAGGTCACGGGCTAAATACATCAGGCTGTCGTCGCTTCCCCCGTCTTTGCCGCCTCATCCTATACCTCTCCCATTCCAATATACTCATGCCCGACATAAAGGTTACAACTGCGTTCTATAGACACAGTCCCAACCAACAATGTCACTAAATGGTGAAAAGCGCGCCAAGGAGTTACCAGCTTGTCCAGATGCGTCGGAGGCCATTCACCAATTGGTATCTCTGCTGAACCAGTACTGTTCTGATGGTAGTTTCGATACCCTGAAGGGAGTTGTTGGGGAGAATGAAGAACTCAAGCGAGACACTGCGAAGCTCCAAACCGCATACGATACGAACATTCAAGCACTGTCCCGGCATCAGGCTGAGACTAAAAGACAAAATGACGATTTCGAAAAGCAACTGAGTTCCCAGAGAGCACAGAATGAGGCGACCCTCAAAGCCAAGCAAGCGGCTGAGGACAATATTAAGAAGCACAAAGGTCAACTGGCGACACTTCAAGACAAGCTCGAAGGCCAGTCGTTAGCTGCTAAACAGTTGATGAACGAGATCAAGAAAAAAGAGTCCACGATTAGCTCTCTCGAGGACTTCAAAGCGTCACAGCAGGAAAAGGCGACGAAGGCCGAAAAGGAGCTGGCAACACTGAGAAGCGCGGAAAAGTCTATGCAATCACGCATAAATGACCTGGCTAGAGACTTAGAGGAAGCGCACGGAAGGTTGATGACGTTTCATTCCATCATGGTCAAACTTGATAAGTTTGAGGCCAGGAGAGCTGAAATGTTCGTTAGAACTGGAGTGCTATTTTGATCAATCGCTAATATACTTGAGTAGTGGAGATGCCTTGGACAGTATACTCAACAATTGTCTCGGCTTTGTGGAATCGTTTATAGGCGTTGCTCTAGACGACACATGCTTGACCGACACGACAATATGGGGAAGGGTTCGGAATCACGCCTCGATCCAGCGTACTATCCCACTACCTGCTTCTAACTCACCGGCCGCCAAGCAAATGAGAGTTGCTGCCGGCCTTCGGATATACAGCATAGCCTTGGCTGACAATGTCTTTAGATCAACTTACCTTACCCAGAACAATGACCTTGATGATGTTCTACGGGACTTGGAGACAGAAGACCCGCTGCATGAGGCTTTCGCACGTGCAGTTCTATTAAAGATACAGCCAACGAGACAGGCTCGAACTAGAGAAGTTCGCGTCAAGATGGTCGTTGACCAGGTATCAGACGCACTCGCCGACCTGGTCCCCATTTCGCAGCGACAAGCGTTTGAGGCACGTCTGCGTCAGGTTTCAGCGGAGGCATGCAACGCCTGGTCAGTCGTTCAGCAGTTACTGGAACCAGTTCGTCCGGTTTTCTCCTCGCATATGTTTGAGGATTGGGTGGCATTTCCGTCATTGACAGCCCAACGCAACGGCAAGACTGAGTCCTCCTGCGGTGCTGGGAAACCCTTGGTAACGCGGACAGAGAAATCGGATCGGGAAGGGCAATCGCCCACGGCTGAATCTCAGTCGATGGAAACGGACGACATCATACAGGTTGTCTGGCCAGCATTTTCTGTCCCATCTTCCCAACAGGAGGATGATGTCGGTAACCAAGTTCCAGAAATGGTCCACCGAGGGTACGTGATCACACGGTCGCAAATCAAGGATGCGGAGGAAGAGATGTCTCGTAGGAATGCGAGAAAGAACGCAAGGCAGAACAGTGCACACAGTTCTACACAGAAGAAGAGGCGAGATTCGGCAGTCTTTTTATCCAAGGGTTTCTCGACCGGTATCGGTACCGAGAAGGGCCATTAAAGTAGTTCAATGCTACTATATATGAGCACATGAGGCTATATAAGCCAGCGCGGCTGGTGGCGGTGTGCTTTCTGGTTTTTAATACATGTTTCCTTTCCCAGAATGTTCAGTGTGGTCCCTTCATGTTGTTTAGTGGCATAATAATACATACATAGCAGCTACCCACAATCATTTGTCTACGATATTGAAAAGAACAGAATGAGAAAAGGCTTGAAGCCACAAGAAACAGTTTTTACCTCTAGCATAGCTAATACTGCAGTATGGCTATTTCTGCAATGCTTATCGCAAAGTATAAGCTCGATGGGCCAGGCTTGTTAGTGGAGAAGACAGTACGATACCTCTGAAGTTGGCGTTGCCCACCAGTCACGATCACGTGTGTAGCCAGACACGTTAATGTAACATCTATCTATACCTTACAGGCTAACTACAGCAGCAGTTCCCACCCGGATCTTGACTCTCGCCCAAAGGGTGGACCACATAACATCGATATAAGGCATCATCATATGAGTAGATTACCCTTGTCAAGTTGCGCGCTGTACCGGGTATCTTGGTAACCCATGGTAGCTGATAAGTTTATTATCTGTTCCAGCGCAGCCGAACCATAACAGAAACACTTTAGAGATGGAGGCCGGACCTATGGACGCATTATTGGCTCTTAGAAGGGAAAACTGTCAAATACTAGTTTACCCGCAGCTCGGCATGCCCACTTGACACGCTAAAGCTTACAAGCCTTTTGGATATTGAATCGTAAGAGGAGTCGGAGTCATGAGAGGGCCAATCGTGAACTAACCACCTCACAGATCTCTGAGATCCTCGCAGGGATGACATTTAGGGACGTTCGATGAACGATATCGACACAACTGACAGCCCGAGTTTATACCTTGGCAACTCCGCCATAACTTCAACGGATAACCCTCGGCTACCTCTAGCCCTGAAGTCGTTATTGACACTAGCATCACCATCTCTTGACTTTGAAGTCGCCCTGTCGTCCACACTGACCAGGCTTAAATACGTAGGTATCTCAACAAGTGAGCCCACAAACCAGCAGGAGCACAACAATTGCAAGTATGGTAACTCAGCTGCAAAGATCTTGCAGGCTGCATGAGTTGCATGGTTGGGTGAACGTACATGTGCTGCGTAGCTAGGATACTCTGTTAGTGGTTAGCGGCAAGACGAAGAGGTGTCAAGTTTCAGTGTTCTTGCATAAGTGTGCGAGCTCACGCCCCGACGCCCCGAAAGAAGGTCGGTGTATGGCTGTATAGCTTTCTTGTGAATGAGGCTCTGGTGGGGCGGGGGGTTGTAGGATTTGCTGGGCTGAATGGTACAAAAGGGACCCTCAATACCTAGACTCTCGTTCCTGGAAGCCTTTGAGCAGATCAGCTTCATGTTCACTTCTCTCTTCTTCTCTTCTTTTTCTTTTTGCAGTATGAGCCGAAACTGTGATTCCCTGGACGCTGGTAAGCTTTCTTCTAATAATACTTTCTGTGGCCACCAGTAATCTGACACCCTTCATGCCTCATCGCTCAGTCCAACATCGAATGATAACACGAAGGATGAATCGACCACCATAACCCATCCGGATAACCCAAGTGCCTGGCAAACTTTTCAACACGTTTTTGGGGTTGAAGACAGTGGTCAACAGTCTACCCGGCAGGAAGGCGATGTGCTGCATAAATCGGACCCCTCCAAAGGCAACGAAGGCGAGAGCGAAGTGGATGATCAAACTGCAAGCGTTCAGCAAGACAGGATCCAGAAGTGGGCGGAAGGCGTACCTCTATGGGGGTCAGCATGTACCCTCACTCAACACACCAGTCAATAGACTTCGTTTAAGTGATCTTGTGATTAACTATCCATTGAACACGGCTCCTGCGTGTTGCGGCAGGCGTTTGGCGTCAGCTTCTCGTTGATCGTGGTTAGATTGTAATTCTTCAGCAGTAGTTGATCCCCCGCGAGCGCTGCGTTTGTAATTGAGCCTTTGTTTCTAACGAATCTAGATACCCTATGCGTGTCTTGATAGCTGATGTATCGTCAGCAGAAGCCGATTGCTTCATTATATTCCCCAGAGTCCCCATGTATCTGTCTTCCACAGCCCCCCATTTCCGCCTTCTCCACCACATGTCTTGCTTCTGGAGATCTGTGACAGATTTAGCGAAGTGGTACGAGTGTCAAGGCGACAGCTACCTATGCTGATCCGCATGACAGAAAGCTAACGTGATTTTCGTTATGCGCATTGCGCTAGAAAACGAGAGATTGCCAGACCCAAGAGGAAATATGATTAAAAAGTTCACCGTGAGCAAGGTTCTAGAGTCGCTGTTGGCCCTATCCAAGACTAAATGGTCTTGGCAGTGCTAGAGCTAACAGTTCTCGGACCTTGTGTCCAAACATGAACCGCGAGGGTTAGGTGAACGCAACACCGTAGCCCCCAGTTTCCAGCGTTACTGGAATGAGATCAATGCGGCTTTGCCTCTTGTCTCACCTGGGATTGTCTTGGGACCTGAAAAGCCTGGGGCAATCGGTGATCTTCCTAAGCGGTGTCAATGAAGTCAGTGTGTGGTAGCTGATAGCTGAGTGGCCAAGGCTAAACTATGACTTGAAAGTATTTGCGTAGTGAAGATGCAACGTTGGCTTTACTGCACACATGTCGAGAATGTTGCTTGTCGAGCCTCCGTACCTGGACTGCAATTTTTACTCATTCTTTTCCCCATCTTGTAACACTGGCGCGAAATTTCTATTCCTGAAGTTATAGGATTCTTTTGGCTATTCTTTCGACGGTGTTGGATTTCCTAGTGATTTGGTCGTGTATATTGAAATGCGTCTGTTGGCTTTATTGTTCAAACACAAGCCTTATTCCACAGGTTTAACCAGTGCAATCCTCTTTGTAACACTGGTCTCGAAACCTGCCCCATTTCCAGTAGCCGCAATCCCAGACGACTAGATCGTAAAAACAAATTGTGATGCAATAATCGAACGATAAGGAGGTGACAAGCTTGTGTCTATAGTATTAATTGGTCGGTTGCTTTAAAAGCACTGGCTGTGTGGTAGTCCCCGTCTCTGCTCCTTTATTAGAACGGCTTGGTATTGATTTCGGCTCTCTATACACCCCGGAAGACCTTGAAAGTCCCCGTACCCAACTTCTTCACAAGCTCGCGAGTGAATGATAATGACAATGGCCTGAATGAGCGGCACACAAAGCCGTTATTCGATACAAATTCGGCCGATGTTCTTGCTCACTACAGACAAGTAGCGTGCCGAGGCAAATGTGATTGTTCGTGTGGCCAAAGGCTTTTGAGTTAACGCGCCATAAGAGCCAACACCACAAGGGTAGCAGTCAAGTATTGTATTTGCTGTCAAGCATTAAACTCCATAGTGGGAGCATGTCCGATCATGCACTAGACATGGGTTCAGAAGAAGAAATAAAGTTTCGCGCTCCGGAATTAAATGGAATGATGTGATCAGCCAACATCACTTTTGCATCTGGTGTGGGTTCAACCCCATGCTTAAGGCTGAAAAATGCAAGGAACGCCAGCCAACGAACAAAAGAAGTGGAATCACGATATCTACATCTCTTGCCCTCGGAAATGAGGGATAGAATTTCATGGAGACTTGTCGATTGTGCTCATACGCTTCTCAAAGTTATGGTATACAAGAAGCATAATATCTTAACGAGACTCTTAACGTGACGTGTCGTCATGCATGGCTTTTCGATTGTCAGCCTTTGTTACCAGCACGAAGCCATCCCTGGAGACTTTTGTTCGCTGGACCCACTGGTAACGCTGTCTTTGCCGGCGTTGCGATAGGGCTATATGTCAAAAGTGGGTATAACGAAGTGTGTATCTTGGATCAAATCATGCCATGGGCTTTTGCTTCGGCCGTAGGGTTACAATATCTGACTAGCAGTAGCTTCGTCCAAAAAGAATTTTTCCTGAACACGTATGGCTGCCTTTTGAGGTCCTGGCATTTCAAAGAGAAACAATCTTCATCGCAATGCCCATCATACCCAGCAGCCCGGAACCGTTCCCCTTGCGCTTCCTCGCGCAAGCAATTTCTTTCCATTTCGGTCGGCATTAGCTGTTGGTCTGGGTGGACTTGTCAACTTCCCATCAAATTCCGCCCCCGCGATGAGTATTCCAAGGCTGTGACTCCGGAAACGATCTCAGAATTAAACGGTTGGAGCGTCGGAAGCAGTTGGGAATGTCGCAGGTTCCCATCCATCCCCAGAACCCCAGCTCTTGACGCTCGGTGCTCTTGTAAAAGCTATCTATAAGACGTATCGCGCAGTCGCGCCAAGATCATTAGTTTTAGGCAGTGAGAGCCTAACCCCAATGAGTTTGGCTTCCTCGGGCCTCTGCAAGTGTGCTGCTCGGTTCGGGGAATGGCCTATCAAGACGTTTTTCCAAGCTCATCGCCGGGCGCCACAAAGTGCCATTTCAGCTATCACTTCGAGAGAATCCGATGGTTCACCGCACCGTCTTCATCACCGTCGATCTTGTATCTCGGCTTTGTAGTAAGGCATCGAAGCGTTAAACTCGGCTATCCGGTTGTTAGGCATGTAGTTGTCAGAGGTTGGCTCCGTAATTGTCGGTCCTCTCGTTATGCTGAGAGTCGGGTTATGTCTTCTAAGTGTGCAGTGGTGTGAATTAATGATTATACCTCTCAAACCTAGCCCCTGTTTGGACTGGTATACTAACCCTGACGCCACAGTACGTTACGCCCCGGTGTTTGACAGGCGGGCTAAAAGTTGGACGTTATTGACTGCGCTTCATCCGCAGCTGAAACGAGAAGGTCAAAATCCATTGAATCGTAGTGGTGGTGCAGATCTGCCTGGCACCTCGATCGAGAAGGTGGTGAGATAAACTAAGTTATGACAGGGCTCTTGCAACCACGTGCAGCCGTTTGACCGTGTCGCTTACTGCACCTAATCACTGATCGATAGTAGAGGCTTTGTTTGGTTCCAAACTATCATGTTGCAAAGTCGAACTCGGTCGGTGTAAGCCATAAAGGGTATCTTAAAGCCATCAGATATCAAGGCTCCTGCCCTTGATCAAGAGTGCATGTATTCTCTGACTTTTGTTTTTTCCCCAGCATTTGAATCACTTCGGGCTGACGGCGACACGCCAAAGAGCTTAGTTCCAGGAAGTGAGCATCAAGGCTCCCGGGTGGTTGTTCTGCGGCTAATTTCTAGCTTTAGCTTCATTAAGAGTGTCAGGTACACTCTGATGTGACGAGAACTCGGCCTTGTACGAGAAAGGTTAATATGGTAGTTGTTGGTCCATCATATGAACCAACAGTGCGATGGGGTTAGACGATAGAAGTGGAACAAGTCAGCTTGTCTTTGACGCTTCAAAACCAAGGATCCAGCTTAACGGTGAAGATATAAGACATGGACTTGCAAGCTTATATCTGTGTATTGATCAATAAACTTTGTTATCATTCCCCTATCTTCCTTGATCCTACTAAAACATGGTTCCTCGACCTGACATCTCTGCTTTGCGTGTCACTTGCTACAGGGCAATCGGGACAGTGGGAGATGCCCGAACAGTTGTCTCTGAATGCATTAATGGGTGTTTGGATCTTGTTCCACGAGGCCCAAGTGATTCAGAAGCCGCACAGTTAACCCGACATGACGCAGTCTTCGTCTTTGAAGTCAAGGGCCAATGCCCCGACCCGACCGAGCGGCTTGAAGCATCTGAGCTAAACTTTGACATCACGACCATTTCAAGCAACACTCGAGTTGACCTCAAACGGAAATCTATAGCAATCACCATGGGTGGCCGCAAGTATGGCGTTGTAGTGATCTACAGATCGCAAAGTCTTGCGGACTTTGATCTGCAGACTAGACACGACAACCGGCTAAGGGACTCTCATTCACAATTGTCTTGGCCTTCCCAACTAGTTCGATCCAGAAGCCTTGCGATACCCGAGACGTACATTGAGGACTGTATGATCATCGCAGAAAGGGCACGACGAGGCTGGAAGGATGATGGAGATCTGAGAAGATAATAAGGATTCCATCAGCATGGCAGGCAAGTGAAGGCGCTCTGACCAGCATCTCCTTTAAGCCTGGTCAAATTGGTGTCGATATCACAGGCGCTTTCAATGACGGTGGAAGTACTGGTAAAGTTGCAATGCCTTAGATATTGGGTCACGCGTAACGTAGTGAAGCTCGGCATAGCAGTGGGGGATGAACTCTAAGGGGCGAATGGAAATGTAGTCCTGGGGGTTGTCAGATGTTGAAAAGATGGCCCTAGATTCAAATTGTTACTGTATCAGCGTTCCTCCTTCTCATCGCCGTTTTCCGCTGCCCGTTTTCTCATCTCGTTGGGAGAAGGCCGTCTCTGTACTGCCTCTCGCGCCGTTGACTGCCCTGCTTTTCCAGGCCGTGCCGCTAGAGTGCTATTGACTTCGCGGGTGTTGGTTGTTAAAGGCATGGTGCTAACGATATTGCTTGTTCCACTCGTGACCACAGCACCAAAGCGACTACCGTATCGATCTTTAGAAATCTGTTGCGCCGTTTCTTCGGACAAGGATCCTATCCACTGCGCTGACCCATTTGTTGACGATGCTTTCTTTACATCAAAAAGGTCTGCAAGAGTTGTGATCACCACCTGATCACTGTCACTGTCAGCAACCATCTCTCCGACGGTATAGACCTTTTGATTCGCAACCTGCTCGGATGCTTTTTTGCACAGCTCCAGACATTGCTTCGATGTCCGTAAATCACCCTGTAATTGTTGATATCCAAGGTCACTCTTGGATGTGTCATTTGTAGTCATGGACTCCAAGCGTTCCTGAAGCCGGCCGACGGTCTGGGCAATGCTGTCTCTGCTCTCATTCAAGGCTCTTCGCGTAAGCAATTGTGCCTCGAATAGCTCCTGCCTGCCAGCAAAAGGTGCTGAGACGAATTGATCCTTCAGGAATTCTTCTTGATCTGCCAAAGACCCAATGTAAGAGCTAGCATCTTGACAAATTTGGAGGCATTGCTCCGTTACTACCCTCTCATCCTCTAGGTTAACGCTTTTATTTGAAACGCTGGCGCTTCTGCTTCCTTGAATAATGAGGTCCATTTTCCCATCAAGTCGTTGTAGATTGATGTTGAGGCTGTAAACTGTATCTTGAATCATTTCGTTGTACTCTTCAAGCACTTTGTGAGAGAGTTTAGATGTTTGCCTATGGCAGCAACCGAAGTTAGCACTTATGATTCAAGCTGACCGGCCTGTAGGAACTAACATGGTGATAGTACCTAGGCCTACCGAAATCGTCGCTTTATATCCTGCCAATCTATCCATGAACTCATTGATATCACCCTTCATAAACTCCATCTTAGTCCAATCTCTAAAGCCCATCTTAGACGTCCCGCCAAATGCTTGCATGGCCGTTTCGAATTCGCGACATAAGAGATTGCATCGGTTAACAGGGCCTTCCAGAAGAGCTCGCGCCGATGCTTCCGAGGCAACAGCTCGTTCTAGTGCTTCTAGAATGTTATTTAGATCCTCAAGCACATGGTATAGTCTAGCCAGGGTCTTATCGCGGCCTTTGTAATGAGTGACTGTGCTTTTAAGTGATTTGATCGACTGGATCGTAAGGGGAACAATCGCTAGTCCAATGCCGGTGATGCTTGCTGGGTCCATTGTAACATCCGTAGCAAGCCAACTTTTGATCGGAGCGAAGATTGAAGTTCAACAGGGTTCTCGGCACAATTTGAGATTCAGGTTTCACGGTCAATTGCGAGGGAGCATCGAGGTGAAATACCTCATCCTCACCCCATGCGACAGTAGTGATTGATTGGCTCGTGTTAGCGCTTGGGCAGAGATCGGCGGTTATCGCTCCAGGACTCCATCATGCCCCCTGTCCACTGATGTCTGGTGTTCTCTAATACTCCGGGAAGGCTGGACACCAAGCCAAGAACCCCGCTGTGAGCTCGATTGACGGGGCTGGGATGAACCAAGCAGGAGCGGACTCAAAGCACACGCAGATGGAAGCGCCCATCAGACGCCAT
Organism: Fusarium coffeatum; assembly: GCF_003316985.1. Lineage (NCBI taxonomy): Eukaryota > Fungi > Ascomycota > Sordariomycetes > Hypocreales > Nectriaceae > Fusarium > Fusarium coffeatum. Next base: position 10,328 of record NW_022158075.1, read on the forward strand.
GGCTAAGTTGGTGGGATTTCTGCAGTGGACGAGCATCCAAGTTTAGCTGTTAAAACCAAAACGTGCTCTTGGGTCGTAGAACTGACAGATTCGAATGTACTCAGGAGAACTGCATTAAAATATTTCTTTTTGAATTAAGAGTCAACGAATAGTGTGATTACTGCATCCATGATGGCGAGATATCAAGTATGTCAAGTTTTGTTGTGCCCTTGGGTGATCTATGATTAGCCACGGAACCTAGGGTCCAGATTACACCAGGAGCTGGAGATCAGTTCTACAGGTGTCAGCCGGAGTTAATCTTGTAGATATATCGTCCGCAACTCTAACTCTACATCACCCGCCCGTCCAGCGACAGGCTATCACAATACTACACATATAACGATTTACTCCTTGACCATTGAACTTTTTATCGTCATGTCAACCTTTCCAGCGAGGGAGTACTCCAAAATGATACGTTATTCCAACATCGGTCGCACGAGAGACGAGTGTCATTTTCGGCGCGCTGACCACGATACATGTTGCAGGGTCAGAAAGTTGTGCATCAGTGATTCGTGTCGGCGGTCAGAACATATCGCCCCTGGAAAGTGCTTCACTGCAAGAGATCATTGACGAGGTGGAAGGACGGGGTTGCCTCGATCGGGCAAGACAGAAGGAACGAGCCAAGTCAAGCGGATGGGCAGGGCGTTTTGACCGTTTTCGTAATCGACGAGAGGATCGGCACGGGGTATGAAGAACGGCAATGTTTTTCAGGCGCTCCCTTCTGTCAATTACCATCTCATCCTGACGTGCCCTGGCATTTTCTTGAGCTTGCTGGCTTGCTGTCTCCTTCGCGATCCACGTGGTTGCTGAAAATTGCCAAGTTTGGTCAGAGAAGCCATCCTGAACTTGTTTAGATAATACGAATTGCTTCTGAAGCCAACAGCTACGAGGTTGTACTAAAAAGGCAACGCTGCTGGCTCCAGGTTAGGACACAAGAAGCGAGAACTGTTGGCTCTAGCACTTTAGAACCACTTAGTCTTGGATAGAACAGCAATGTTCTGACCCCGATTAGGCCCAACACCTTGGCTACGTTTTGCTTTCGCGTTTGGGGACCCTTTTGTCCTCTTGCGCTATGTTTACAATGTGAACCACGTTGGCTTTTTGTTAAGCGAGCCACAATGAGTGATTATCACTCCAGTCAATGGTTGTTACGTTGCAAGATTAGCCGCTCTGTTGAACGCATCGACGATCTCACAGGACGATGCACGCTGGTGGGGAAGGCGGAAATGGGAGGCTGTATCCGTAAGGTGGAATGCGTCGGGCTCCAGGGACGTGATAGGAGGGTCGGATTTTGGGGCTGAGAAAGGTCGTTCATCCAGACATGCATTCATGTGGAGCCTGAATTTTCTTGTCAGACGAAGCGCAGGCGCTTGCGTGCGCTAAGCCATTCGTTGTTCGATCATTACTCGAGCTGTTGATAAGGGTCGAGAATGTTGGAAAGGTAGTCAAATACAAAAAGCGTTAGTGAAGTAGGGTGTTACGATGGAGTGCTAGGAACGTTTTAGCTGCCAGCTAAACGCCGCTGGCCGGTGCATGGGCGGCTAAAAAAGAATAAGAGCAGGTAGAGCCCAAACCTGGACCTAACCCAAAAGTCTTGTAAATACAAATTTCTGACCTACAAAGCATCAAATTCACCTGCGCTCAACAACATCCATCAGCTGTTTGTCATTCCCTCAATTTTATCATGGAACAGAGCGCAAATTTCGATGTTGAAGACGAGACTCAAAGCGTCAACCGGCCCACTCATAAGCTTAATGATGTAAAGATTGGCGATTCTGGCGTGCAACTACTTATATCAACGAAAGATCATTTGTACGACGCAGAAACCGTTCAAGCAGGAAACGATTCATGGCAGATCATCGGGGCTTGGGGAGAATCGTCAGTCAAGGACCTAGCGCAAATGCTGACTACTCGTCCGCCCACCACCAACCGCCAGAATACTGAACCAGCAAATTTCAAGTACGGAACAGGGCACAAGCTTGGAGCAACGGAAGGTACCCGGCGATAGGGATGCATAATAATGATGGGTTATCCATTCGGTGGAAAGTAGGCTTCAAGACACCTTTGTCCATTAGCTGTTTTGTCAAGTCATTGTCTACGATTCCGATATTGTGCGGCTTCAGATCCAAAAACCTGCAAAGACTCATGTCCCGCGCGAATGGTATCAATCGCATATAGGTTATTGGGCTACTAGTGTAAAGGTTACTCCTTGCTTGCAAAAGGAATTAAATTTACATATAAACTCAATAAGCGTTATTAAGTTATTATAATATTAACTTTTTATATACTAAAGATAACTATTCAAGGAAACTAAAGTGCTTAAGGGCAAGGCAGAATCAGCAGTTAAAGCAGCTAGAATGCCTTGCTGCCTATTGACCTATTTAAGAGCGTCATAAACCTGACTGTCCTGACTAGAAATTTCTGGCCAAATACTCGCTATTAAGTTATCAGTAATTCAACATGGCTAAAAACGCAAACTTTCGGTATCCACCTCTTAAAACACCTACAGAAATCCGCCTTATCAGGATAGCATCCTCAGACGAAGCTGAATTTCGTTGTCATCTTACTGTGATCGATCTAAACGGCGATCCAAAGATATCACCCATAGACGAAAATCCAGTATCTAAGTCTACACATGCGGAGACGTCGCCTAATTGCCATTTTCAGAAATATGTGGCCCTCTCTTATGTATGGGGCGACCAGAGTCGTCTATATGAGATTTATTTGGATGACCAACCGTTCTTAGTAGGACATAGCCTGCTCATTGCACTGAAGTCTTTGTCAAGGCCAGCAATAGACTTGGCAACACTCGACCCAGTCTGCTTTGAACACAGAATACCCCGCGTGGGATATCCAAACCCACCAGCAGAACGTTATTTTTGGATCGACGCTATTTCTATCAATCAATCCGATATTCTTGAACGGGAAGCTCAAGTCAAGCTGATGGCGAGAATATACACCCAAGCTCGCTCTGTTCATGTTGAACTGGGTTATGATCCCAAGGAGAACGCCACTGAGTTCCTTGAACTTATACACAAGATCAATAGGGCAGGCGACAAGTGCATGTCGGATATCCGCAAGTGCCCTACTCCGCATCAGCCGGATGTTTCGACTACAAAACTGGACGTCATTCTTGGACCGAATGATGTCCGTACTCTCGAGTCTTATGGAATCCCCTCTGTTAAAGACCCTATCTGGAACAATTTACGCAGATTTGCACAATCACCCTACTTCTCGCGGGTGTGGATTCTGCAAGAATATGTTTTGCCATCATTAGTTTTCATTTCATTGGGCGATACTTTAATATGCCCTGTTCTCATGGATAGGTGTTATGTGCTCTTGAACACATATAGTCGTGGGAAGCAACTTTATTCTTTCCCGCTGCCGAAGACCTACGACACGTCTTGGAGAACCGATGTGGGCGGTCTTGAATTCATGCAGTATGCATCGATGCGTAGAACCCTATTCCATACTCCGCCCAACTCTGTGCCATCGTGCAGGTTCAGCAACTTTCAACGTCTTATTGATCTTCTAAGTTATTCTCGAGGTGCGAACGCGACCGATCCCCGCGACATGCTTTACTCTCAGTACGCCTTGGCCTCTGATACAGCAGACTTCACCCATCTCGTTACCTACTCTGAACCAACTCCAGAAGTATTCTTCTTGTTTGCCAAACGTTTCATAGAACTGGCCCAAGGAATAGAATTGCTTTATAACATCGATAGCGAAACGACTACATACCAAGGCTTTCCCAGTTGGGTGCCTGTAAGTCTTTGCAATACTTCTAAGATGCTTAATTGCATGTCTGATTACTTGACAGAATTGGAACAGGCGAACGAGTGAGCCTTCTATGATCTATGCCACTAACTCGGACGCAACCTATGCGGCCTCCCAACTGGTTCCGTCAGATATCATTGTACAGGGCGCAACTCTGGTGGTCAACGGAGGGGTCTTCGATTCCGTCGTTTGCACAACCCAATCAGTTCAGTACGCCAGAGAACCCCCAATGGAGGCAATCAACAAGTTCATAGTACAAGGCACTTTGCTCTTATTCCAAGTCAGGCAGTACCCGGGAGACCAACATATCGAAGATCTTTTTATTCGTACCTTACTCTTTGACGATAAAGATGTTCACCAACGTGACGACATTGGCAGACAACGAGAACTTTTCCGGAATATGATCAATTGCTTCGCTGAAAATCCTCGTGACGAAACCTGGTCGGAACATTGGATTCGTTTTATGCACGAGGGTTTTCGTATGGCCATTGGGAGAGTGTTCTGCATAACCAAGAATGGATATTTTGGTCTAGTTCCAGCAGGTGCAAGGAATGGAGATCAGGTCTGTTTGTTTTATGGTGGCTCGGTGCCTTTTATAATTCGTCCTTTAGGGAATGGAAACTATCGGTTAATTGGACATGCGTATTTTCATGGCTTGATGCATGGCCAAGCTTTTAACCTTTATAGTTTCAGGGGACAGAAGATAGTCCTGGAGTGATAGCATATGTGTAGACGACTTATTATCACGTTCTGTCTTCCTTCCTGAATCTAACTCTATTCTTAAAGTACATAAGTTGATTGAGATACAATGTAGAAAATTACCATACCTCACTATTCAGATATCATAAACCGTCCATCAACAGCCAATGATCGTATGTCATGCAGAGTCCTTTGCGAAGATTAAGGTATCAAGACTTCGAGCGACAAATTGATGACAGCTAATCTAAATGGGCTGAAACTTATCCTCTTTCCGTTCCAGCCGCTCGCCAAATAAGACTCTATGACCATCAGCATCACCTATAAGCATAAAGCAAACTATCTACGCTCAAGATGACGTGAGCTAATAAAATTCCCTGGTTTAGCACATCAAGGTTACGTCTTGTGAAGGGGTTCTATAATGGATCAAATCTTCTTGATTTAGATACAAATTGAAATTGGTTTAACAACCTAATCTGCTATATAAGACATTACCACTTGCTTTACATCTATTACATAGAATATAAGTAGATTACTAAACAAGGCTGAAGTTACCTAGCTAACCTTACCTTACTATTCTATATTTCTTAGGCTTAATGCCTAAGCTATATCCTAATTTAGTTATTAAGTATAGTAACATAAAATAAGTTAAAATACTAAAAATATATAGTAGTAGGGATTTATTAGTTATTATTAACTTAACTACTTATCTACTAGTTAGTAGCTTAACTATAGGAGAGTAAATGGGATCCTATATTTTCTACTACATTTGGTTATATGTAAGAGAGGTAGACGATACGATGGGATATATCGCGAGGCGTTGGTGAAAGCTGGGTCTTTGACGTCGCGACGACGGTGGCTCGCGATGCGTATGGTGGGCAGATAGGATAGCTTCATCTAGTGTCCCCCACCATCCTGATTGTTTACTCAAAAATTCTCAAACGTAATCTCAAACCCCGGATCTAAGCACTTCACTGTTGTGAAAGCGAACACAGCGGGTCATGCAATCGAAAGAAGCTTATCGCGGGATCATAATTGAGTTGGCAGATCAATCTGGAGAAACTTGGGGAAAACATGAGTAAAATCGGTCATGTCCGTTCGTGCGTATTACCAATAGAGCGTCGCTATATCGTGAGATGCGGCTCTTCGGAAGACGGCGTGCAAAAGCGTTACCGAGTCCATAGCGCCTCATTAGACCAACGGCCAACCACTCAATAGACGATCAATTCTTTAGTGTCAAAGCCCTGTCACTTGTACGGGTCTCCAAAGACAGTACCGTTCATAACCGTTACTGCAGTGTAGATCGAACACCAAGGCAATGCATGTCCCTTGATATAAGCAAGGCTGATATTGACCATATAAACTTTAGACCCTGAACAACCGCACTCTGCTGACCTCCCCGGCATTCAACGACCTTCAGCTCAGCTCACAATCGGCTCCGCGTCTCAGGGGCGAAAAAGAGGATATCATCTTATGACTCGGCCCCTCCGCTATGAGCAATTAGGTAAAATGGACCGACTTTTGAGTAAGAGAATCCACAAAAGACGATCACCTTGTTCCATCCAGCAAAGACATCTGTTCTTCAACTCAATTCTCATAGCCAAATGCCAATAAATATTATATATTTTACGAGTAAAGGTGAAAATACAGACCAAGAAAGATGTTGTAAAAACTCAGATTTTACTGGCTGTTGAGGCTACTGACGTTAGTTGGTGGATCTTTTAGTGACTGAACCAACCAAGAGCCTCAAAAAGAAGCTTTTTCTAGAAAACACCAACGGGAATATCCACTTTAGACTCCATGGATCGTGGAGTGGTCCTGGTTCCGGTCGCTTTCGTATGACATGGACTGACAGACTTTTCTTGCCTCTTCCCAGCTTTTACAATGACAGGTTTTAATCTCCACGTCCGACGTCGGTCTAAAGGGGAGTCATTCATGTTGCCCTACCTTAGCTAGCATTAATACAAAACTTGTCGTGTCCCACTTCACTCACTCACTCACCTACCTTTCTCTTCACCTGGAACGCAAGTACCTTCGGATTCTCAATTACACCGTCTGTGTGACAATGAAAGATCTACCGATAATCTAAACAAACACCACCAACATGAACAACGACATTACTCCCGCGGCCGAGCCCGCCAACAAGAAAAAGGACACTCCCCAAACAGACAACAACATCCTCTCCGACAACACCCCCCAAGACTCAGACTCAACCAGCGAAAAAATGATCGGCGAAGTAACCGAATTCGAAAAACGCAAAATCCTCGACGGAAAAGCAAAGTTCAACCGCTTAGGCTGGAAGCGCCTAACAATCGTGCTCATCGTCCAAGCCGTCGCCCTGGGATCCCTTTCCATCCCTGGCGCTTTTGCTACGCTGGGCATGGTTGCTGGTGTGATTTGTTCAGTGGGGATTGGCCTGATTGCTATTTACACTTCGTACATTGTTGGCCAGGTCAAGGTCAAATATCCGCATGTAGAGCATTATCCTGCGGCCGGTGGTCTCATGTTTGGACGATGGGGTGCCGAGATCTTTGGAGGCATGGTTACGGTTCAGCTTCTGCTGCTTACTGCTTCGCATTGTCTCACAGGCACAATTGCGTTTTCGACCCTCACAGAGAGCAACATCTGCAGTCTTGTCTGGGGCGTCGTCTCTGCCGTGCTCCTTCTCATCCTCGCGATACCGCCCAGTTTTGCAGAGGTTGCTATTCTCGGCTACATTGACTTTGTGTCCATTATTGCTGCTATCGGAATCACCATCATCGCGACAGGCATCAAAGCTGGAGAATCACCCGAACCAACGAATTGGTCAGCTTGGCCCAAGGAGGACATCACTTTCGCGCAGGCATTCATTGCGATTTGCAATATCTTCTTCGCGTACAGTTTCTCTATTTCACAGTTCAGTTTTATGGACGAAATGCATACGCCTACCGACTACATGAAAGCCATCTGGACGCTTGGCGGTTTAGAAATCTTCATCTATACCCTTACAGGCGCTCTCATTTACTCCTTCGTTGGAGTAGACGTAAAGTCGCCTGCCCTGTTATCCGCAGGACCTCTCGTCGCAAAGGTAGCCTTCGGCGTCGCTTTACCTGTTATTTTCATCAGCGGGTCTATCAACACGACCGTTGCTGTGCGGTACATCCATGGACGTGTCCATGAGAATTCGATCGCCAAGTATATCAATACTCCCAAGGGATGGATCTCTTGGTTGGTGTTGATCAGCATTTTTACATGGGTTGGCTTTGTCATTGCTGAGGCTATTCCCTTCTTCAGCGACTTGATTGCTATTACGTCCAGTTTGCTGAATTCTGGATTCACGCTTTACTGGCCTGCGACTATGTGGTTCATGCTCCTCAAGAAAGGAAAATGGTACAGCCGCAAAAACCTCCCTATTGCGATCGTCAACATCATTATTTTTATGCTTGGTCTTGTCTTTTTGGTCGCAGGAACCTACTCCTCGGTCGTCGATATTGTAAGTCCCCCACCATAGGTGAGACCATAATAGTGACTAACATTACTCAGATGGATCAGTACGACCACGGAACTGTCAAGAGTCCATTTACTTGTGCTCCTCTTGGCTAAGAATGGCAGGTTGGTGAGTAAAAGTCCAGAGCGACGGGATACTCCATGTCACACATATTTCCATATCCCATATAATACAGCACCAACAAACCACCGTAGGGGCCATGCGTAAACGTAGACGTGACATGTTCCAATGCCTATCGTAGGTTTCTCATGCATAAGCAAACGGATTGATCATACAATCTGACTGTGATAGTCGTAGAACTGTACTTTTTACTCCCGGTTATTCAACAAGATGATTTAGCTCTAGTCTAGTATCTATAGTAATACAATCTATCACTCACAGCTTAGCCTGTTCCCACTTCGCCAACTTTCGCAAAGGAGGGCCAGCACGACTTCCATCACCCTGCTTCACCATATCCTTCCCAGTAGATTCCCTCAGCCTCCATTTATGTCTCAACTCAGCAGAAGCCGTTCCCTCAAAACAATCGGCAATATACCGTCCCAGAACAGGCAGAAACTTGTAACCACTAAATTCGTCAGTATATCTTCACCTCACTTGGTCGGGTAACTTACTGTCCAGCACCACCCGTCGCTAGGAAAAGGCCCTCGCGGTCAGGATGATGGTCCACGATGAAATCTCCCTCGGGTGTATCAGAGTACCAGCATAGTCGCTGTCTCAACCATTCGTGATTGCCGATCTCGGGGACAAGTTGTTGGAGACCTTCACGGAGAGCTCGTTCCGCATCTTCGGGGAGATAATTCGCCGTAGCGTTGTTCTCGTCGCTCTTGGGCGCTGAAACGGTCCTGGATTCACCCAAGGGATCTTTGACGTCAAACTCAGTCGCCCATCCATACCCGTGTCGCGCAATCTTGAGGATATGTGTCTTTGGTGTGGGTGGGAAGATGAAGACTCCAGTGCTCAAGTTGATCATGACGGGCATGTCTGCGAGCTTCTCTGCTTCTTGAGGTGTTAAGCGGACGAAGCCAACTGGTTGACCAGAACCTGAAGAGGCATGGCTGATGGGTAGAAGATGGTTTGACCACGCTCCTGTAGAAAGGATGACTTGCGCAGCTTCAATAGGCTCTCCCCCCGCAACGTTGACACCAGTGACCTTTCGTCCACTATACCTCAACGACACAACCCTTCCTCTCGGGCCAGTAACGAAGGAAACACCAGCAAGACTGCACTCCAAAGCCAACTGCCGTATTCCCCCCTCAGCATCCGCCCAACCACCGGTCTTATTATAATAAGCCTTCAACCCGTCCAACTTAGCCTGCACAGCAGGAAACTGCCTCTTAATATCCCTCGCATCCTCATACTCCTCCAACACTTCATCACCCAACTCTTTATTAGCAGTTTTGCTCTGCTCAGCAAAAGTATTTCCGCTTTTCTCAGACAGCATGACGAAACCTGACTGGTGGAAGTGCTCTGCGTACTGCCCGTTCCAGCCATCGAGTGCTTCGCGCGCCATCTTTCCGTAGAACGGATCTGCGTATTCTACGCGGATGACGCGGGAGATGTCGACGCTACTTCCGTCTATTACGGGAGGAAGATAGCGGTCTAGGACTGTGATGTTCTTGTAGCCTCTCTTTGAGAGTTCGAGGGCTGTTGAGAGGCCGAAGACGCCTGCGCCCACGATGACGATGGACTCATTCTTGGCTACTGGTTTGCGAGAAGTCATTGTGAAGAAATAAGTAACTCAGTGAACAATGATAAGATGAGGATATAGGTAAGAGAGAAATAAAGAAAAAGAGCTTGCTTTATAATGGAACGATGGCGTGTAAGTCAGTTGTCAAGACGGAAAACTGCTGTAAAACTCCGTGGTTCGAGGCATTGACCAATGGTTGTTTACGGTCTTTCAACACATGGGTACGGAGAATTATCACTCCAACGTCCCAGATAAAGCCACGGATGAAACGTTATCAGAAACGTATCTACAAAGTCTCAGCAGCGAATATAAAAACATTCAACATGCAATCATAGAATACAGGGTTTGTAAACAAAACCCCGATTCCCTCACATCTCCAATTCCAAGGTCACGTGTCGGGATACTCAAGCCAAGAAGGTGGGCACGGAGTAATCTTACCTCCCTCATCCTCACCAAACAACTTACACGATTCCCCAGTTTGACATTGTAATAGAAATTACAATCCCCTGTAGATCCATCATGTCCGAATCATCCGTTCGGCGGGCCTGTGAAGGCTGTCGGTAAGTGATGGGTCTCCTCAAAATCTGGGGTATACAAGCTAAGAAAGTGACGCAGACGCAAAAAGACGAAATGTACTGGTGAAAGGCCGATTTGTTCTTTCTGTGAACGGTTGCAGCAGGATTGTGTTTATTTGCCGAGGAATAGAGAGACTGTTAAGAGGAAGAGGAGGACTTCTAGAGCGTGAGTCATTCTGTGAGAAGGGAGGGTGTGTACTAACGGGGAGTAGAACGGTGGGGTCGAGAGGTCGTGTTAGCTTTGGAGATCAGGTTGGGGAGATTGATGAGCTTCTTGGGTAAGAGACATCAAGAATTGGTTACGGTCATGACTGACTTGCGTGCGGATAGGCCACCGGCTCCTTCATCTAGCAATGGCTCCGTCTTGACACCTGAGTCGATGCCAAACAGGACGGGATCCATGGTTGAGAACACATCGAGACGCATAAACAGGATCAACATCAACGACGAACCATGGTACATCTCCTCTCTTACCCAAAAAATGCCATCTAACACCACCAGGTCCTCATCAACCCCATCACCAACATCCCTCGACAACGCAGTAGAAGAATACCGCCGCCGTCTCTACTTCCAACCCCTCCCCCTCTTCAACCCCGAAGGTCTACGCGAACGCATCGAGAAATTCCCCCTGTTTCTCCAATGGATCTTCCTCGCACTAGCCCTCTCAAACCTCCCCTACGACGCCAGCAGCGCCAAAGAAGCTGACCTTATCCATTCTCACGCCCGTGCCGCGCGAGACACGGTCTTGGAACTCGCCATGCGCGGAACAGCACAGCTTGAAATTTCACAGGCGCTGTGTCTTCTTGCGCTAGGTGATATCCTAGAAGGTCGGCCAGCGCTTGCTTTGATGACGATTGGGGCTGCGAGTAGACTTGAACTCGTACGCGGAGCAGGATACTCTGAATCGGCGAGTAATCCTCAAGGTGACGCTAGTTTACGTTGTTACTGGAGTGTCTTTATTCTTGAAAAGGGTTTCGCACCGCGGTTTACGCTGCTGTCGCAAACACACGCCAAACCAGAATATCCGCGCAGCGCACGGGAACCTTCACCACCTGCGTATCTAGGTGATGAAGAGTACGCACCAGACCTAGAATCCATCCGCGACGACTTACGAACTGATCCTGGAATTACCTCCCATGCTGTACGCGCGGTATCGTTTTGCGGAGATGTTATTTCATATCTCCATGCACTACATATTGGAAAAGCGGATAATCCAGCTGATACAAACTCCAATTTCTACCAATTAACCAACACGTTATATGATCTCGAGTCAAGACTTGGACATATACATTTTGTTCGCAACGTTGGTTTCTCAGAACGAACACCAGAGGAGTTCGAACGACATAGAGAATATTGGGCGCCTTGGTTATTATTCCAGATAACAGCCCATGCGACACAGGCGCTGTTGAATCATCCTTTTATTCACCTCGTTACTCTACGCCGCGCAAATCGACCGTCGCAGCCGAGGTTGTTTCTTCAACAGACTGTTGATCAAGCCATGTTCCATTCAGCGTGGGTCACGCGGTTGGTTCAGACGTGTATGGATCGTGGATTAATGGTTTATGATCCGTTGATTGGGGATATGGTTGCTGCGACTGCTACGATTCCTTGGTTATTCCAGTATGCGCGTGATACAAAAGTATCAGAAACATCGAAAGAGAATTATAGAAAGTGCATTGACTTTTTGGAAACAATGCCCGATCCTTCTCCCAGAAACATCCAAAAGGTATACCCCAAACTGTTCATGTCCTATCCATCTGAGTACTAACACTACCAGCGCGAACTTCTTCATCAACTGCAAACAATGTCCAGCCAAGCCCACGACAACAACATGATAAGTTTCCAACCCTCAAAAATCTGGCAACTCATCGACTCAGATATCATGGACGCGGTAGCACCGAGTGGAGATCAGGGTGCATCTAAAACAACAGTTAGTGTACAGACAACGTTCGTTCACCCTGTTCCGGAACGGAGAACGGAGAGACCGAGTATGAGTGAGGCACTTGCTGAAGCGGGAGATTTATACGAGGGGCTGGAACAGTATTCTTTGGATAGTATTTTTTCGCAGCCTATGTTTATTGATCATGCTTGGTTGCATGTGTAGATAAATATATACCTTGAACATGAACACACCCCTTTCAAGTGACTATCCCTACGCCCACCTCTGCACAAACTCATCCTTCTTCACACTCTTCGCCAAAGCCTTCTTCTCAACAACCCCATCCAACCTCTCCTTGACACCCTCCACATCCCGTCCCAACTGCACAACCGACCCCTCAAACTCAGGATCAACCATCAAAACCTCCCCAAACGGACTCTCCGCGAGCACACTATCCCTCAGCAACTGAATCGCCAACCGCGCATCATCAAGTCTCGCCGTGACACTAGCCTCAAAACTCTCCTGCGCACCCCTCGTCACATCCATCGTTTTACCCGAGCGATCTTTAAACGCTTTGTTCAGCGCGGATACTTGGTCTTGGATAGATGCATCTTCGGAGTCGGGAAGTGACAAAGTTAGATCGCGTAGAAGAGCTTCTATGGCGGGCTCGTCCAAGATGCCAGACGAACGACGACGGTTTTTGTTGTTGCGACGGTTTACGTCTGTGTTTGCACGCATGCGGATTGGAGAGGGATTGCGAATAGGTGATGCAGGCATAGCAGCGCGAAGAGACTTTTTCTTCTCTGGGGATAAAGATGCGGATGATTCTGCTTTTGCGGTGGCGATGATTGATGATGCTGCTGCGTTGTGGGACTTGAGTGTTTCGACGCGGTCTGTAAGGAGTGTAATTTTGTCTACGAGATGATCGAGACATTCGTTGACCTAGATGTGTTAGTGAGAAATACTAAGTGAGATGGTGAAGGTCGACATACGTATGTTACTGCCACGGCTGAGCGGTGCAGACTTTGTCCGCTTTGAGCATCTGTTGACTTGAGTGCTGGTTCGAGATATTCTTGCTCAGTGGACATTTGCGCAACGGGTAGAATCTCCGAGTAAAGTGACTCGAGTTCTTCTTCGAGAGCTTTGACGTCGTCTTGAGTAGCGTCCTTGACATCTCCTGAACGCTCTGCTGCAAGGATAGCTTCAAGATAAATCCTGTCCAATCTTGTGCGAAGGGTCTCGACAGTAGTCTTGATCAATCTACAAGAGTCAACATCAATCTCATCAAAGGAAGATAGGGGACTAACATACCTCATGCAAGTCTCCCGCAACTTCTCAATCGACTTCTCCTCCTCAGGATCCTGTTGATCAAGTTCCCAACCCAACTTCTGCAAACTAGACAGAAGCTTATCATCAGATTGAAAAACACCATCAACCGTCTTTTTCACATTATCGCGAGACTGTTTGGCAATTTGCTCCAGATCGGCAACACGATACTCAAGACTCTGCGCCTCTCCGTCAACCTGTACACAATTAGAACCGTTCCACTTCACAAAAGGGTGTGTGTTACCTCGAAAACCAGCTTCTTCAGCGCATGCTTCGTCTTATTAAGACGCTCCTCTTCCAAATCCCTCCTCGCCTGCTCAGCCTCATCTCGTTTCTTGACAAGTCTCGCAAGAGCATCCTGTTGCTGCTTCAACGTCTCCGTCTGCTTATTAATCTCCCCCGTAGATCTATTCAGCTCCTCAATAGCCGCACGAATATCATCTTCATTCACCGCCTGCACCTCTCCCAAATCATGCAGTTCTGCAAGTCGATCGACCTGACCACTCTTGTCAAGCGCGGTATACCTAGATCCTTTCGTCAGTATTACAAACAAGGACAACCGGGTTACAGGCTCACAGTGCCAGCTCATCACCCGTGAGGAGATGGTCTGTCGCCAGATGCAGATTCGCCCACTCCAGGAAGGCCGTGTCGGATAGGGCGTTGTGCACGTCTTGTTTTGTGGCGGGGATGCCGTGCGCGCGGGCAGCCTTGAGCAGCAGGGCTTCTGCGCGATCCCTGGGGTTGAAATCCATTTTGGGCCTGTGGAATAGCGAAGTGGCGTTTTTCAAGGTAACGTTGAACAGTAGACGTTTCGTTTCGTTTGTATTTTCCAGGTAAGCGGTCTTTGATGTTACAAACAAGACTTCTTGAGAGCAACCACTTTTGTCTGGATAATTGGTAGTGCTGGGTACGATGAGACGGCGTAACGATAAGCCTCAAGTCTCAGGGGTCCAAAACTCAGATTGGACTAATGACCGACCGCAATCAGAGTAATCCTCAATCATTTGTTGAGAATATCTGCAGTGTGTCGTGTCGCGACGTTTGTATGATGAAAAAAGGATGTTGGAGATAACCTCACATTGGAAACAAAACAAATAAAAAGAGAACCGTTTAAAGACGTCGGCCCAAGATCCGAGACATTGGGCGGTCAAACGAAGGACCCCTGTATTTAGGTGCACTTTTTTAGTGGCATGTACTTTACAGCGGGGTCACAGCACTTGGAGTAACATCTACAGCGCATCTTGCAGGTTACTCTGGACGTTGATTGTCAATTGGGACTATGATCATTGGAGAAGATTGCAGTAGATGAGATCGTATCTAACGGTTGCGCATTTTCTCCTTGCAGAAGAGGTTAATGTAGGGGTTGAGGCTTGGTTATGTTCTGCTGTGGCCATGATGCTGAAGATATCTCCACGACCCGACGTCAATATTGGTATCTGGTAGACTATATTGCCATCGGAGATTAGAGACATCAAAAGAGAAAACTACCAAACACAATATCACACCTCAAACACCCCTCATCCTCCCGTCTCACATCTTTCATGTAGTAACCCAGAAGGGCGTCACCAAGTACTCGCCCATCTCGTACCATATTACATCTCTCTAGTCTCAGCCCAACCCCACGGGGGATTAAGTCGTGTCTCAACTTACAAAAACTATTTCCGTCTTTCATGACGTTTCATGTCAAACAAGCCCTTAGAAAAGACATACAGCCCGACGGTCTAGAAAAAGAAATGACGGGTGGGAGCTATCAAATCTCGACACGGGAGGATTTCCCGCTCCCGTCAGACGCAAACAATTTCTGTGAAGAGTCCGATCTAGATTGTAGATACTCGGGTCCCTACATTTTATTTCCCTTTACAATTCAACAGATAGAAAACTCGCTCTCCACTATCAATTAAGTAGCTGCCGTAAACCACTGTAAATGGAGTATTAGGTTGGAGTGGATGTGGCATTCA
The DNA here is from genome assembly GCF_003316985.1 of Fusarium coffeatum. NCBI lineage: Eukaryota > Fungi > Ascomycota > Sordariomycetes > Hypocreales > Nectriaceae > Fusarium > Fusarium coffeatum. Next base: position 25,752 of record NW_022158075.1, read on the forward strand.
CTGCAGTGCAGCCGTCTGCCAGCTGCCAGAAGCTATCCGCAACGGTCCCGTCACTCCCACAATCTCTCCAATCTCCCTCCCAATCCTCGAATCCTTTTTAACCATCCTCACCCTCTCGCAAGTTCAGTTGCGAAAGGGTGTCCATAACGACCTCTTTCCCTCTCCGTCTCCCCAAACCACTCCTCCAGCTCAGTAACACCATGTCCACCTCAAGAACCAACATCTCCCGCTGTCTCAAATCACCATCCTCACTGTTTCAATCCACCCGAGACATGTCGCCATCACTCTGGAAGAAGCGACTCACCTACATCACCACCAATGTCCTCGAGTTTGGCTGGGTTGTCGTCATCTACCTCATGAGCGAGCTCATCATTTGGGGTCTCAGTAGGGCTTTGGCTCCTGTCGAGCTTGAATTCTTTTCGTCCATCTTTGGCATGGTTTTGACTTTTTGTTGTATGGCTTTGGCTTATTTGTGCTTTGCTGGTGTTGATGATGTGTATCGACGGTATATCAAGTCAAAGGTATGGATGAAGTGGCTGTTGGGGTTGCAGGACTGACTGGTATGCAGGTAGACTTCATCAATGTCCATTTGGGTTTGGGATTTCCTATTCCTCTGGTCATGCTTAACGAAGGCGACATCCTCGGTGGCCGCGACATTGCATGTATAATCGGCAACTTTGGTGCGTACTCTTTCCAGAAGAGCCCGAAGCATGTGTTGACTCCTTGCAGTTGTGACTAATCTTGCGTCTTGGGTCATGGTCTTTGCACTGGCGCTGCTCGTCATGACCGTCGCAGCAAGATGGACAGGAGAAGATCCCGACGACTTCTGTCTCCCTCAACCTCAAACGACAATCCCACCACGGGTCGAAATCAGCTGGCTCTCAGATTCATCCCTTGAACACACTCCTCAACCCATGGGTGATCGTCGCGTGAAGGTTCAGAACAGAACAGCACCCGAAGACACTGTCCCCGAACACGACATTGCGCCCTCTACAACAGTCAGCCAAAGGTCATCAGTCGCCCTCAAAGACCCCATCGACGTATCCCCGATATGGTACTTCTGGACATCCAACTTCCCCCTACTCGCCTCATTCATGGGCATATTTATCGTCGGCGCACCAATCGCTGCAGCTGCCAACGAAGACCGCATTCTCGACGGGTGCGTCTTGTGGTTCATATGGGCACTCACGCTACGCCTCCAACGCGAAGTCAAGACATCCAGCTTATGCCCGGATATGCCCAAACTCAAGAACGCGATCGTCACGCTTATGAATCCTGTCTTGTTCACGACTCTTTTGATGACGGCATACACCCGGGCCAAAGCTGGTGCATATGGCTTTGACAATCTGCCTGAAGTGCTTACGGACTTTAGCAGCGGCACTCCGCTTTACGTGCTTTGGACTTCCGTCGCGACAGGCACACCCCTTTCGGATGACCGAACACCTTGGTTCGGCGCCGGTGACGCTGCGCTTTCGATCCTTGAGTGCGGGATTCTGATCTGGGGCTTCAAATTATACGAGTGCCAGCGTCAACTGTTCAGCTTAGCTGGGTTCTTGACAGTCTTGATAGCGACAGCCGCTGCAGCGGGCAACGTCTTTGTATCAGTCATGGCAGGAAGCTTCATCGGACTTGATCCTCCTGAAGCGTTAGCATTCGCCGCACGAAGTACAACACTGGCACTTGCCAAGCCTGCAATGGCAGCACTGGGTGGAAATCTCGGTGTCAACGCTGCCCTGGTAGTCAGCAACGGAATCCTCGGTCAACTCTGCTACCCCTTCGTGCTGGACAAGTTGGGCGTCAAACGAGAAGACAATTCCACCCGCTCCCTCCCAGAGTCAGAAAGCCGAGCTTCACGTCTGAGTTTCCGACCCCTTCTCAAAACAGCTCAGCAAGACCTAGCAAGCGGCGACGACCCATTCACCATCTCCGCCGGTATAACCGTCGGCATCAACGGCGCAGCCATGGGCGTGTCGTATCTTTACGAAACAAAAAGTCGCGCTGCCCCGTACGCTGCTCTCGCGATGACAGTCTCGGGAGTCATGACGGTAGTTCTCACAACGGTAGAACCCTTCAAGGGAGTCGTTTTGTCTTTGGCCGGGTAAAGACAGACGGGGCTTTAGATTTTGGATAGACAATGTCTCGCGTTGAATATGGCTGGTTTGTTTAGAGTTATACTTGAGACGGATAGAACGGGCAAACCAGTTGTGGATGGGTACTGTAGAAAATTAGATTTGGCAGAGTAATTAAAAAGAAGAAACTTGTTCATTCCCAATGCCATTGTTCTTTTATACGTATGCGTCACGGGGCTCAAGGAAAAGTGTCGGGCGAGGAACACACGCTCTGCTTCGTCAATTTACAATTTATATACTTTTTTTGCATTATTCCAGACTAGAAAACATCATCAGCAAAACTCCAAAAATTGGGAATCAGAGGAGGAAAACTTACCGCTCAATCAAGTGCAGACCGCTGGCCGTCTCCACAATTTCACTCATCTGGCCAGGCGAAAGAGCAAAGGAAGCCTCTTCAAACTCTCTCTGCATATCTCCCTTGCCAAAGTATCCCAGATCTCCACGCTTGCGAGCGGACGAGCAGTCGGACTCGGTAAGAGCAAGCTCGCCAAGGCTGATGCTGCCAGACTTGATCTTAGCCTCGTGCTCCTTGAGGATCTCGAGAGCTTCCTCCTTGGAACGAGTAATCTCGGCCTGTGATTGTTGCATTAGTCAGGTACTTGTACTTGTAGGTGCAACGTGGTGCATACCTCTCTCCAGCTGCTGGGTCGTCGACTATCGCGGTGCTTGACGAGAAGATGAGCAGCGCGGATCTTGCCCTCAGGAACACCAGGAACAGCACCAGGGCGCGAACCAGCAGAATGGTTAGTCGCCATGTAATGCTTGAGCTTCTCGGTGTCGGTGCCAGAAGGGGGCTCCCATCGCGACAACTTCTCGGCCGAGTTGAAGTAGTAAGGAAGGTTCTTGGAGTTGGAGTGACGGACCTCCCAACCAGGAGGAAGACCGGTGTCAGCCTGTCGTCGCAAAAGTTAGTCAATGCAAGAAGCTCTAGAATCGCGATGCTTACCATTATGTCTATGTTGTGTATATAAGAGGAGTTTGATACAGCTTGGATGGGGTGAAAAGTTCAAGATGGAGGTAAGCTGGAGCTGAAAGCTGATCTGGGTCCTTGTGTTTCTCGTTACTGGAACAATGACGTGCCGTCCATCAGAAAGGTTCCAGCGCTATAACTGTACTGGGATTGGTGAACCCCCGCCCTCAGCAACGCCGCATGGCAACCGCGCGCGGGGTTTGGACGCGGGGTGTCCCTTCATCCACTAAATGGAAGGTAATGATAGGCTCAGAGAACAATTTACCCTGCAGCGATACAACCTCCCCCTTGAACCAAGACGCCTTTCTGTGAGAGTCTCTGGAACTTTCTGAGTTTTACCCAATGAAGAGACTGGCTTACCGGGTAGGAGGTCATGGGGTCGTCTAGTGGGTGCTTCAACAAGGGGTTCTATCGTCACCGGACTCGTGGCACAGTTGAGCTGAATGGTTTTTCCGTGCCTGGGGGAATCTCCGTGGCATCCATCAAACGGAATAATTCAGTGTTTGAAGCTGGAGCCGAGATCGAAGGTCGCTGTTTGTATCTAAAATACCTTGAAGAGTGCACACATCGTGGTTCCCGATGGTGGTTTGCGGCTTTCCCATGCTTCAAACACCAGCAAGACCATTGCGGGTCTATTCCATTATCCATGGGATCTCTTCTCAGCTGCAAAATCGTCCAGTCTTTTCTCTCCACCCTTCTATTCGGGTAAACGAGAATGTCTGAAAATGATGAACAGCACATACCTGCAGTACGTATCATCCTGCAGCACGTATTATGCTGCATTGACCTGTCAATCCCGAATGATACGCAGGCCTGTCACTCTCCCTCTAGCCCTGAACCTTGTCCCGAAGTTAAACGCTACGTGGTGCTGCCCTGGTTTTAATAGCTGGACCAATAGTCTAGCTGATGAGATTCTACCTGTGCGTAGATCTAGAAACAGGAAATAAGCAAATGCGAAAAAAACACTATAAAAGCTTGGACTATGGGAGCGGTGAAAGGAAATGTTTGACAGATCTTGATGGCCGCTGAGAAGTGGATTGAGAAGGCAGATGTCGATTATGTGTGAGGTATTACTGGTTTGGGGCTGTGATTGGGGCTTTGCACTTTTGATGCTCGTGTAAGTCAGCCCGTCCGTTGCCGTTAGGAGGCTCAGGCACCATTGATCTCGAATTCGCTAGATTTCAAGTCAGTGGCGGCTTACCATCCGTAAGGCAATCAATGGTTGCTCGTAATAAACCTTCATTTTCTCGCATTGTTCTCGACTCACTCACCGTTTGTGTAAGCTTACAGTAGTTTGAGACAGAACAGGACTTTCTATCGTGTAAGTGGGCTGTTGTTTTAGCTGAACAAACAACACCGCTCTAGTGACGTACAGAAGCTGAGGCTCAAATTTAGAATATTCCTGTGTAAGTTTACCGAGATCTAACCAGCCCAGCCCGCTCTTGAATGGGACTTTGGCTACTTTATCGAAAGCCTATCAGACGGGGAACCCGTATTACCCCTAACAGAGATTCACAGTAATTGATGGATCTACGTAATTAATACACGTGGGCATGCGTGAGGCCTTTTTCGTTGATCGTGTCTCATATCCCGCCTTGGTGCGATCGTGATGGTCTCGTGGACCTCAGCCAGCCCTCCATGTGCCACATATTGATCACTTGTCTGCACCTCACATTGTTTGAGGTGGTGGAAAGCGTGTTCCTGCATCCGCTTTCATGTTCGCTGATCAATAGGGGCCATTCCATTGTGCATATCGCTATAGCTTTAGTTGTTATCGTGACAGATGTTGCATCGTGCCTGATTAACGCACAAGTGATGATGTGAACTTCCCAGCCGAGGTGGGTGTTAGAAGAATAATCCTCCAAGGCTTAGGGTACAGAAATAATGTAGCCTAGACGATAGCCTAAGCTGGCATAAGATGTCCAGATTATTTCGTCTCTTATGGTCCCTGGGGCCAATTCTTCTGACACCCTGAGGACATCCCAGCCTTGTGTTTCGTAGGCCTACGGAGTAGCATCTGGCGAGATGAGCCAATCAAGCAACATCTTGAATGTAATTTCACGCACGTTCTCGCTGCCTTGAGATGAAATGATCCCAAGGCATCACCGCCCAGTATCAAATCAAGAGCTGTGTACTTGTTGATTCGTGAGTCACCGCAAATAAACCTTGTCAGAAACACCACGTCCCCAGTGTTTTTGCCTTGCCACTTGCATGAGAATAGCTGGGCTAGAAGGGTATCAGAAAATTCCCAAGGCTAAGGGCGTCAAAATAAGTGGACTGTATGCAGACAAAAGTGACTGAATTATATTCTCTCTTGGGCTTTGGCCAATTCTTCTGACACCCTCGTCAGCAAGCAAGGCGCTGCAAGAGAAATGCCCACTTACGCGGGTGTGACCGCCCACACGAGGCCACTGATGGGATGAAACTTCGTAGTAGCTGTAGAATAACCTTTGTGCCTTGGTTTCGCTCACAGTCACTTCAGTCATGCTGATTTTCCATACCACCATACAAAACCCGACTAGCCGCCATAGCTCTATCTCTGTTCCGTCTTTTCTTCCTTTGTAATTTTGACACTGAATCTCTGTTCACAAACAAACCCTCAAACAACCCTCGTCAATCACAACCAATATTTATTCACTACAAACTCTGGTTGAACTGTAACTTCAATCAACCCAATCCCTATCTCTGCCCAACTGCACACACAAAAGCCAAAAACCAGGCAAGCACTGTCTCTCTGTCTGGCCATCCAAATTCAACCACCTGAAAGGAAAAGTGGGACACGGAAAACAGCTGCCATAGCGAGCCCCTCCCACTACCTGCCTCCTGGACTATTTTCTCAAGAGATCGTCTTTCATCATTTCTCCCCTTCTTTCTTCTTCCTTCATCAACATTTCCGCCTCGAACCTTACGCGCGAACATTCGCCTTTTCTCCCGGCTTGAAATATACGAGTATTTCAGTTTTTGCATTTGCTTTTTGCATCTTCTCTAAGCAAGCAATCATCCTGTTCAACCTCGAACCACCACCCAAAACAACCCACACCGCGACCGATATAATGGCCACTCCCCAATCTACCACCTCTTACGAGGGTGCCGAAGCCGACAAGAAGCTCGAGCAGATTACTTTCCGATTCTGCTCCGAATGCTCCAACATGCTCTATCCCAAGGAGGATCAGGATGCTCACAAGCTCCAGTTTACCTGCCGAACCTGCCAGTACACCGAGGACGCCAAGTCTACCTGCGTTTTCCGCAATGTCCTCAACACCTCGGCTGGTGAGACCGCCGGTGTCACCCAGGATGTTGGCTCCGATCCAACGGTTAGTGACCTTCCACCTATTCTCTGCCATGGTTGTGGCGGAGTCATTTACTGCACCTCCTGCGGCAAGCCCGATTGCCATATGGTTGCCTCTTTGAACAAGATCGAGAAGCCCATCTCAGGCATGTGCCAGTTCACCCTGCCATGGGAGGATCCTTATGCCGAGTACGATGAGGAGATGATGGACGAGGACTCTTACACAAACAACGAGTCTGATGACTTCCTCTCCGACGTGAGCGAAGAGTTTCTCGAAGAGATCTCCATGCTTTCCGAATCATGAGCCTCTCGCACGATCATCAAATGCATCACGACGACCATGAATATGACGACATTATTGGCATGAACTATTACATTGGGCTGGCTGGCACATGCTCGGGCTTTTTCGGTATTATACTCCGGTGGCAGGCACCAGACCGCCAACCGTGAAATGACAGTTGGAAACAGCAGTTGGAGCACTGGTGGCTCGCGTCTTCCTTGGAACCCGCTTGTCATACGCTTAAAGACTGCTGGCTGACTTTATTTTCTTTTGCGCGCTGCAGCTCCCGCGATCTACAAAGACCTGCCCTAGTTGCCAGCACACCGAAGCTGTCTTCTTCCAATCTCAGCAGCGAAGCGCTGAAACTGGCATGGTAAGTTTGTCCAAACATGCCAACAATCATTTGTCGTTCTAACAATCTTGTCAGAAACTGTTCTACGTCTGCTGCGAATGCGGTCACATTTTCACTTGAGGGAGAACTTTGTATCGATACCCAGCACCGACACGTCGCTGTGCAAGATGTGGAGGATGCTCGCATTATCATTTGTATTTGGCAAGGCGTTTAGCAAGGTTATGACAAGGTTTCTGTCATTGGCGCCGGGGATTTTAGAAAGGAACCAGATCCTGTATTTTACTATGGCCCTGTATTAAACTGCATAGCAGTAGATGTTACTTAGAGGAGGAGATTGAATCAATCTGGCTGCACATGGCAGTCCTTTCTGGAATTTTTAGAATCGTCTTGTGATATGTTGCAATAATGTGAAATGTTCAGAGCTGAAAGGTGTTTTTATTCTCGCATCAACGCCTCGCATATGCCCGAGTATAGTATTCATAATTGTACAGTATTCCACTCGTACACGGCTGTTGTCAGCCAACCGTCACCCCGATCTATCCTGTATTTTACAACACCGCCCATCCTCACACTCTTCTTGTTTCGTAAATTCGCATTGTAATTTGTTTAAGCCTGCATAGGCGCCATTGAAAGAATCTTGCTCCACTTCTTGCGCTTCAGCTCTGCGCCAACAGCACCGTTGATACGTGAGCCAACGGGGTCGCCAGACTTGTTCAACAGAACGCAGGCGTTGTCGTCGAACTTGACTACTGATCCGTCTCGGCGTTGTGTAGGGTATCGGGTTCGGACGACGACGGCGTGGCGGATGTCTCCTCGCTTGACCTTGTTGGCGGCTGACATACCGGCCATACCACCGGAGGAGCTACCACGCTGCTCCTGGACGACGACGACAAGACGGTCACCTGGAGATGTTAGTTATGTTGAGGTTCGTTCGTGGGTAGTTATCGTGTCGTACCGATTCGGGCATGTCGCTTTTGGCCGACGACCAAGACGCATTCAACAAGGGCAGCGCCCGAGTTGTCGATGCAGTTAAGCATTGTCTGTCATGGTCAGCACCTAGAATCATAAGTATTACATACAGGGGCTCACCTTTAATTGAATCATCTTGACTGTGTATCCGCACGCGGAGGGTCGATAGCTCTACTCTCACCACGGTTCAACTGGGGATATCGTCAATGTGCCCAACTGAACTTTTCGACTAGCATCACGTGCTTCAGCCACAGCTGAAACTGAGCCACATTTGATTGATTAAACATCTCACTTCAAGAGACACAGCCCCACCCGTCGCCTGGCCAATGCCCCCAAACCGGCCTTGATTCAGGGAAGGAGGGAACAAAGCAACCCCTAACGTCGATAGCAAGCGGGCGACTAACATGTCATTCCACTTCCCTCCTTCAAGCCCGATTCCTTGAGAAGGTTCATTTGCTTCAACACCATTCTCTCATCTTCGTACGACTAAGCCTCGTCTGTTTCTCTCATCGGTCCTTACTGAAAATCTCCACTAAGGCTATGACGTTGCGGCACGGATGAACTGAATTGGACAACAGCAGCAATTGACTTTCGATCTTCTCTCTTTGGTCCCCGACATCTTTGCTCATCAGAAGCTGGATAGCTTCGACTGTCGTCTTGACGAGGCTGTGATTCAGTGAGCCAAGGATCGACATCTCCGCTCTTTTTTTCGCTCGGACTTTTACAGCTAGTCTCAAGGGACACGTACGCTCCTTTTATCTACGACGGCAGGATCAAGAGCAGGAGTGCTTGGAAGAACAGTTCGAATTTTGGCAAAATGCCTCCTCCACAGACTGCGACCAGCAAGAAGCCGAAGCCTCGCATGACATTGGCTCAAGTGTCAGCATATGATGACATTCTCACTGACGCACTGGTTGATCATGTGAGTGGTTTATGACTGAGAAGGCAATGCGACTCTAACACAGCCAGGTCTTTTATTGGACAACAGTTCCTAAGAACCGCACATCTTATCACCCCTCGAGAGGTGTAAGGGAGGAGGAAATTACAAAGATTCTACAAGAGGAGGTGGTTCTGAAGAAGGATCTGGATAGTGCGGAGAAGCGATTGCTGACGACAAACGGACTCAAAAGATTTCACAATGGCTTGAAAACCGATAAGGAAAAGGAGGATTTCCGAAAGCATCTCAGACGCTATGTGCAGATTTATCTACCCGATTGTCCCTGGGAGGTCAGCTCGACGAACCGATATACGATTGTTAGCCACGAGGCAGCGGTGACCGCTAGACGAGCCATTCGGCGCAATGAGGCTATCAAGTACCTATCCGGAGTTCAAGTCGTCATTACACCAGAGGAAGAAAAGGCCATTTCATCTCAGAAGAAGGACTTCAGCATTGTTGTCAGCTCGCGAAGCAAATGCACCAGCTTGTTTATGGGACCTGCACGATTTGCGAACCACGATTGCGATGCAAACGCCAAACTTATGAGGACGAGCCATGCCGGAATCGAGATTATCGCAACGAGGGCGATTGAAGCAGGAGAGGAAATTACGGTTACGTACGGAGACAACTACTTTGGCGAGAGCAACTGCGAGTGCTTGTGCAAGACTTGCGAGGATCTTTTGAGGAATTCTTGGGAGCCTGCGGAGGGCACAGCGCCTGTGCAGACCAGTATTGAGCAGAGCAAGTCAGATGGTTACTCATTTCGACGACGACGAAGAGATGACAGTATTTCTGGGTCTTCACGAACACCATCGGCCAACCCGGACAGGCGACCACGAATTACGAAGGCGAACTCGAGAGGGTCACTTCTGGCCCGCGATTCATCATCTGCCAGATCTCCATCCGTCGAACAGTCCAGTCGCAAGAGAACACACGATGTTCTAGCAACACCTCCCAAGACACCCGCCAAGCGACAGAAACTCGAAGTTCAACCGATTGTCTCCGATTCTTCATCTCGCGGCACATCCGTGACGGCTAGTGAATCGTCAAGCGGTGTTGTCGAGACTGATGTCACTTCGCCTGAGAAGGAAACGCCAGAGCCCATGCAAACACCATTGAAGGGCGCAAACAAGCAGAACAATGATCAAAGCAGGATCGCACCAGTATCTCCGCAGAGCACTGAGGGTTCGCGATCACCACAGCAGAAGACAGGGAGCAACCGAAGCAGTTTGGATACTATGTCTATTCAAGCTATTTTGAACGCTCCACTGGAGTCCGAAACCGAAAGCGAAACTGAGTCGAAGAAGTTGAAGGAAGCAACAGTGGTACCACCACCTGTTGAGCCAGTTGCACCTGTTGCGACTAGCATTGAGACAGTCGAGGAGGGCCAGGCTGCTGATGAAGAACAGCCAAAGCGAAAGAAGAGCCAACGTCGTGTCTACAAGGAAGACACACCCCCATCACGAGTGCGGATACCGGGCGATTACCTCCTTACACCGCTACTCTTATCAGAACCTGAGATGGCCTGGATCCAGTGTACCATCTGCGACGGTTACTTTGTACAACAGAATGCATACTTTACACGAGCTTCATGTCCTCGATGCGAACGACATTCCAAGCTTTACGGATATATCTGGCCCAAGACGGACAAGGCGGGACCCCATGACAAGGAAGAGAGAATCTTGGATCATCGCACCATTCACCGATTCTTGGATCCTGATGATGAACGCCGGGTCAGAAGTCGCAAGAGCTTTGGAGCCCTCAAGACAGATACGGAAGAGGCAGAGGAGCTTGACAGGGGACGAAAGAGACACAGCATTGGATTAATTGGAAAGATTGCTCCGACAACAGAACAAGACTCGGGCCACCGAAGAAGCGGAAGGCTACGAAGAGTGAACAGCAGGTTGCTTGACCCATGATAACGTGGGGAGTCGGACCGAGTATATATGTACTGTATTTTATGAGGCGAGCGGGATTTATAATTGTACAAGTTTAGTTTATTTGCGGCAGAGCAGAGCAGAACATCAGGTTAGATCAGTTTATGGGTCTAGTTCCGTATAGATAGTCGACCCACCAGCTGGGCAACGTTATTTATTATAAATGCTTCAATGTTTTACAAGACAATGCCGACTCCGTTTTCAATGCCGACGGATATGGACATGGAATGCGCCTCGCAGAGATCCGCGCCATGCGATGGAGATCTCCATGCCGTTATTTGACCGTCAACATTTCTAATCACCCACGTCATTGACCCATAATGATTGATATATAAATGCTATTGCCGTGTCGTGACATGCTTTGAAGATTAACCCACCGTGATACCAACTCATCGTGATAAACTCAACACCATGGCAGCCTACCTCACCAAGCGTATCGCCCATCCTCACCACGGCATCCCCGTCTCAAGACCGGAAACACCCGCACCAGCAAAGACCGAAAAATGCAGCCATCCCATCCCCAACAAGGCAGCAAAGGGCGTTCCCTTCTTCACCCCCGAACAAGATCCCCCACCTGGTCTCGCCATTAAGCCCAGCGATGGAAGACCCGTGCCTAGACTCTTCCAACCCCTCAAGATTCGGGGTGTTACCATGCAGAACAGAATCTGGGTCAGCCCTATGTGTCAGTACTCTTGCCATGAAGGTTTCATGACGCCTTGGCACATCACCCATTACGGAGGCATGGCGCAGCGCGGTGTAAGTGGCGTTATGGCGTTGGTATGAGGTTGGACTAACGTTTGCAGCCTGGTCTTATGATGGTTGAAGCTACTGCTGTTCAAGCCAATGGTCGTATTACACCTGAGTAAGTACTTACCTTAAAATTATGGTATCATACTGATGGATCAGGGACGCTGGTATTTGGCTAGACGCCCACATCGACACACTCCGCAAAAACGTCGACTTTGCGCACAGCCAAAACACAAACATCGCAATCCAACTAGCCCACGCAGGCCGCAAAGCTTCCTGCGTAGCACCCTGGCTGAGCGCCGGCGCGACCGCCACCGAGGAAGTAAACGGCTGGCCCAATGATGTATACGGTCCCAGCACGGAACCCTTCAACGAGCACCACCCCACGCCTCGCAGCATGAGCATTCCCGAAATCAACCAACTAAAGAAAGATTTCGTGAAAGCTGCTAATCGCGCTGTTGAAGCCGGCTTTGATGTCATTGAACTTCATTTCGCGCATGGATATCTTGTTTCTTCATTCCTCACACCTGCTGTTAACAAGCGTACGGATCAGTATGGCGGTTCGTTCGAGAACCGTACCCGTCTTGCGCTGGAGCTCGTTGAGGAAGTCAGGGCTGTAATTCCGGAGAGTATGCCTCTTTTCGTGAGGATCAGTGCTTCGGATTGGTTAGATACCAACCCCGACTACACCGGCGAAAGCTGGACCGTCGACCAAGCCGCCAAGCTCGCTGAGTTATTCGCTGAACGTGGTGTAGACGTTATTGACGTCTCATCCGGCGGTAACCATCCTTCTCAAAAGGTTCAAGGCGGACCTGGATATCAGGTCAAGTTTGCTAAGCATATCAAGAAGGTAGTCGGCGACAAGATGTTGGTCTCCGCGGTAGGTAGTATCAAGACTGGTACTGTCGCCGAAGAGATTATCTCTGGTGGAAAGGATGACGGGGATGTAGCAATTGATCTTATTGCTGCGGGACGAATGTTCCAGAAGAACCCGGGTTTGGTTTGGGCTTGGGCTGATGATTTGGATATTGAGATTCAGCTTGCGCATCAGATTGGGTGGGGATTTGGGGGGCGGGCTACGAAGAAGGTTGATCATGTCAAGATGAGCATTCCTTGAATGGATAGATAGACCTGTTTGAGTAAAATACTAGAAATGTTGGTTTGAGAAGTGGTCTGATATACTGCATGTGTATAGCGAATGGGAGGGCTGCTGTTCTTTCAGGATTTCCTACCTTGGTAATCATGTATTAATGTGAACTCATGACCCTTGCTCAACTCAGTTATTCATAGTAATGTGGCCAGGAACCAGATCATTGTTTATTCTCATATTGCCAGCCCAAATGTCGTCGTTATTTCTTCTCCGTCCATTCCTTCAATCCCTCCCGTCCTTCCTCCACTCTCTTCTCAACAATAAGCGGTTTCTTCTCATCAACCTACACATCGTAAGCATACCTCCTCTACCTCTTTAATCCATCATCTTACCTGAACTTGCGCATCAGCCGGCAAAGCAAACGCGTTGTTCATGGCAGCGTACATATCGCTCTTCCACTCGGCCACACGGGCTTCAAGACCGATATATAGTGTGTAAGCGGGATGCATTGTAGTGAGCGGTGACGAGTTGAGGTAGATAGATACAGTAGACTTAAGCTTGATATCAGAGTTATTTACCTGGGAATTGAGTTGTTTTAAGTGATTCTCATCAGCGTCAGCATGTCAGCACCCTATGTTTGGTGAGCTGAGTGAGCTGACGGTTTGTCGCCAAGATGAGGGTGTAAGATTCATGACCAATTGGAGTATAGCAGTTGCGAGTGAGAAGTGCAGTGTTCTTATTGGGCTTGTTGTGTGGACAATGGTTTGTTCATTTGGTGTTTGCTTTACTTAGTGTCGGTAGGCGAGGAACAATGTCTGCGTGTACCACTCATGGTGTATGCATAGATCTTAGGAACGTACTCAATTTCGCTCGGCGATTATACACATACATTTTAATAGTAAAATGTACGACCAGTCCATGTTTCTGTGGTGTACTTTGTGTGTCATCTATTGGATCTCGCTCCATGTGTTCCTGTTGGTTCACTTTTGCTTCAACATATGGGTTGAATGCGAAAGGCTGCAACAATCCTCATTGCCAGACCACAGAGTCAGAGGAGAATTTCAAGTTGATTGATAATATCCAAATAAACAGGCGTCTCATCATTTAATGATACACCTACCTAATCGTTGACTCATCCTGCTTGTATGGCACCTTTCAATCCATCAATGACAAGACACAAAGTGCAGGGTAGATGACCGCCAAGACACCAATCAAGATAGGGCGCGGGGACAGGATGGGGAAAGAGCCCTTGCGCGCAGCTAAGACCAGGCCAAAGATAAGCAATGCCTCGGGTTCCTGGCAGGGCAACCAAGCTAAGCTCCAGTAGCTCAAAGATCATCACGTCACAAGCTTGTATCACCTGCTCTTGTATGAGACCCTGCCTCATACTTTCTCCCTCTTACAACCTCCCTCTCTTGTCCATCATTCTCATCATCATCCATCAATATGACAACAAAGGGCGTCTGCTTAATCGCAGCCGCGACTGCCGTCTCAGCTCTTCAGATTCCTCTCAACCTCCAAGTCCCAAAGCTCTCATGGAATCCCTTCAGCGATGATCTACCCATGGTAGACACCAAAGCCCTTCAAAAGAGCATCAAGCCCGAGAATCTCGAGGCGCGAGCAAAGGATCTTTACGAGATTGCTAAGAATGGAGAGGACGAGTATGGTCATCCTACTCGTGTCATCGGTAGCGAGGGTAAGTTTCTCCGAAATCGGCGGTGTTATCATGATCATGACTGACTGATTGACAGGCCATCTCGGCACGCTGTCGTACATTCACGCTGAATTGGCCAAGCTGGGCGGATACTATTCCGTCTCAAACCAGCAGTTCCCTGCCGTTTCGGGTAACGTTTTCGAGTCGCGACTTGTTCTCGGCAATGATGTTCCCAAGGAAGCTTCGCCTTTGGCCTTGACTCCTCCTACGAAGAATAAAGAGCCTGTCCATGGAAAGCTTGTTCTTGTGAACAACGAGGGATGCGACGAGTCCGATTATCCCAAGGATGTCAAGGGAAACATCGCGTTCATCCTCCGCGGAACTTGCCCCTTTGGAACAAAGTCTGCCAACGCTGGCAAGGCGGGTGCTGTTGCGGCTGTTGTATACAACTACGAGAAGGGTGAGGTGCACGGAACTCTGGGAACTCCTTCTCCTGATCACATCGCTTCCTTTGGTCTCGGTGGTGATGAGGGCAAGGCTGTTGCCAAGAAGATCAAGGATGGCGAGGAGGTTGATGCTATTGCCTACATCGACGCCGAGGTCAAGACCATCCAGACCACCAACATCATCGCCCAGACCCGTGGTGGTGACCCTGAGAACTGTGTCATGCTTGGCGGCCACAGTGACAGCGTTGCAGAGGGTCCTGGTATCAATGATGACGGTTCCGGCAGCATCTCTGTGCTTGAGGTTGCTGTCCAGCTGACCAAGTACCGCGTCAACAACTGCGTCCGCTTTGCCTGGTGGGCCGCCGAGGAGGAAGGTCTCCTCGGATCCGACCACTACGTCTCGGTTCTTTCCGAGGAAGAGAACCAGAAGATTCGCCTCTTCATGGACTACGACATGATGGCCAGTCCCAACTTTGCTTACCAGATCTACAACGCTACCAATGCTGCCAACCCCAAGGGATCTGAGGAGTTGCGCAACCTTTACGTTGACTGGTACGAGGAGCAGGGCCTCAACTACACTTTCATCCCCTTTGATGGCCGCAGTGACTACGACGGTTTTATCCGTGGTGGTATTCCTGCTGGTGGTATCGCTACTGGTGCCGAGGGTGTCAAGACTGAGCGAGAGGCTGAGATGTTTGGTGGAGAAGCTGGCGAATGGTACGATAAGAACTACCACCAAATCGGCGACGATCTGACCAACGTCAACTACACTGCCTGGGAGGTGAACACAAAGGTAAGTCATTTATCACATGTTTTGGAAGCGTAACACTAACAATACCCACAGCTTATTGCTCATTCGGTCGCTACTTATGCCAAGTCGTTCAAGGGTTTCCCTGAGCGATCTACCGAGAAGACTGTACAGACCGAGACATACTCTGACGAGACAAAGTACCACGGCAGCAAGCTCTTTATGTAAGGAGTGGTTGTATACCTAGCATAGCATCGCAGGCACATCGTTATAGCAAGCAGAACATACCCATAGCACTCATACCTAGAACACGCATGCCAAGTAATGGCTGATTAATTGATTGGATGGATATCTCTACGTGAATAATTGCAAATGCCTAGCTAAATCAACTCCATGTGATAAAAGGAAATCATTACACATAAACAACCCAAATGAAGAATGTCCGTCTAAATCTCCCTCAACTTGAACTTGTTTCCAACCCAAACACCGACTTTGCATATATTTCGTCATCTTTCGATGACATACTGACCCACTGATGATTCCCTGCACTGATGATCTTGGTTTCTCATCGCGCAGAAGTGACATTGTACGGCGTCCCAACAAGAACACCACCAGTAGGAAACTCACAACTTCCCACCGTCGAAGGAAAGCTACCAGAGTAGTACTCAAAGTCATCCCTCAACTCTCTCAACTCGATAGGCAGAACCACTCGTGATAACGCCTTGGGGTGAGTTAGGTTGGAGAGTGTTCCTGAGTATGTCGCCGGCGGAGGACGCCCCACATTGACGGGGGTGATCTCGGGGGATTCGGTCGTCTTGGCACCCGAGGAACCGGAACCGGAGCTTGGTCTTGTGTTGTGGCGGAGGCGCGAGGCGAGGTTGACGTTGAATGTGAGGAGGCGGGCTACTCGATGCGCGAGTTCGTCGCGGCTGTTTTTTGCGTCTTTTTCTCCGGGGCTTTTATGTCTGTCAGCAAGGTCCGTGTGTAGTAAACCCTCTTTGAGTGAGAGTACCATGGCTGCTGTGACTTACCAGTTCACTATCGTCATCATCATGGCAATAGAAAGATTATGCCATCTAATCCTCGCACACAAAGCTCTAATCTTCTTCTCAAAATGCTTCGCCGCATCTTCGGGACTAGACTGCGTACTCTCCTCATCAACCGCACAGCACAGCGAACTTAGTCTCGAGAACGCAAGAACAGTATCCGTGAGCGTCGCGACGAGGGTGTCCAAGCTAATCCAAGCTGCGCGCGCAGGAATAGGAATTTGGCCATTCTCAATAAGATTGAGAGTCTTGTAAAAGGCGTGAATAGAGGAGCGACATTCTTTCACTTCCCGCAACAAGGTGTTGAGAACGATGGTGTCGTGTTGAGGTGAGATGTTGAGGTCGGATAGGATGTCGATTGCAGCGGCGCCGACTTCTAAAAGACCGGTTATGGCGGTTGTGGTAGGGAGGCCGACGAAGGCGTGGGAGTCCATGTCGGCCTGCAGAGCGGAAGGCATCTATCGCGGGATCATAAGTCGAAGTAAATTGAATTGGAGTGATGTCAAAGTCGAGGCTGAGAGTGAATGAGGCTCAAGAGTAGAAGAACAGAAGGCGATGGGTAGGAATCTTGGCAGAAAAGCGGCTTCTAGGCCTTAAATGGACTATGTTAGCACCCCTTGACAGTTCAAACTCCGTCTTGTCAAGCGCGAAAGACCGAGACGGGAGGGGCGTCTCTAACAATTCGAATCAATAGACTGTAGATAGATAAATAAAATGTGAAGGCAGGAACAGAAATGTGTGAGAGACAGAGAGAGAGGAAAGTATAAGTGGTTCTATTCTTAGTGCGAGGATCTGCTGCGCTGGAACAGACGGCACTGCAGAAAAAGGGTTCATTAGGTGTTATAGGTTCATAGGTGAAGCCGTACTTCCGAGACAAGCAAGCACCAAGTCAACGGGCTTGTCCACTAGCGCTGGTGTGTGAGTGTCACCCCCCCTTGTTACTGTAAATTGATGCCGAAGAAGCGAGTTGACATGCATACATACAATGAGTATCAATATATATCAAGACTCTATTCTCTATATCCTCTATCATATTCATACATCTTTACATCTCATCTTGAACATATATTCACTCATGTCTACCTATACTTGAAGGAGTGTTATAAGCTGGGAGACTCCAAGTGGATGTCTCTGTGCCGACTTGCCGGGGTCGATTGGGCGCGATCGGATACCGGCACGGCGCGGTGAGATGATGCTATCCTGTTCCACTTTTTTCTTTTTCCTCTGTCTTTCTCTTTTCCTCCAAATATATTAGTCCCCGTAGTTTACTTTCGCTTCGATATATTCGGCATATATATTCCGTCCGGCATTGAGATAATCATCCTCGCTCGAATTGAGTCATGAGAGAAGCCGATATCCGTGAAGATTCTTCCATAACATACGTGTACCTGGCTTCAATACGTGGACAATACCTGGATGTTGCGTGGCTTCAAACTTTACTCTCTCCCCCGTGACAGACAAGCTGACAGCAGCACCTTGTATTCATGCTTAGGTAGAACTGACATCAATGGCTTAAAGGTAGTCACGAGTTGTCTGTCGTTCAATGTCCTGCTGTTGTAGAGATCGTCCGACGTTCACGGCTCAGACGGCACAATTCTGAAACTGTTTGCTTTTGACCCCGCTAAAAAGTACAGCCTTAAAGGACGCACTGCTTCTGCTTATATCCCACTCCTAATCCCGTTGCATGTTTCACCGTCCGTACTACGTATACTCACTAGTTAGTAAACCATGCGGCATATCACTAGTCTTGGATATATCATTTAAATGAAGAAATATAAAAATCAATTGCTATGTGCCGTGCGGCCCGAGATCAAAACAAAACTTCCCACTTACCGGGTCCAGCCCGTATTTTGACTTACACGCGTTAACCGACTGACAGACTCCAACTTACCAATCTTCATCTTCTCCCTCTAGCTAGGTAGGTAGGATATTCTCCCACTAGTCTAGTCTCTTCCCTCGTACTCTGCCTCAGAGTCTCTGTTAAGGAGGTCCATAAAGTGAAAGTGATACTCAACAATACCTCCATCTCCATCCGAGTGATACTCAACAATACTTCCATCCTCCAGGTTAATTCGGTCAATGAGCCCAGGCAACTCATTTTCCCCCGTGTCCATAGCATTATCCAGAGGCATATCAGCTATGTCCGCAGAATCATCCTGCTGCATGTCAGCCTGAGGAGCACCATTCGGAGGCATACCATTCATGGCAAAACGAGGAGGGCCAGGATTGAAACCGGGCCCCGAAAGCTGCATTCGTATCATTTGTGCAAAATCATGAGCCATCTGCTGTCTCCCTGCGGCATCACGATCTCTTTCAGACAAAGGAGCAGGAGCTCTTGCCGGTATCTCTGCAGGGCCGTTTTCCGAACGTCTTCTTCGCAATATGTCTTGGATCACGCTCGGTGATCGACGGCCTTCCCGCTCCAAGGTGGATATCATAAGGTGACTATGCGATTCTATTTCAGCCTCTTCAAGTGTAATGGGTCCGACGTACTTGGCTTGGAGTTCTTCGTCGTAACTATCCGTCAAGGACTGGAAAAGTTGCTGCCGGTGTGCCATCCGTCTTCGCAAGGCTTCGTCTCCTGCCTCGGGTACTGCGGTTCTGTTCTTCATCATACGAGCAGGCGTATTCTGGAACCAACGGTTACCTGTAGTGACAGAGCGGTTGTAAATAGCCTCTGCCCGCTTGCCAATCATGCTGGTGAACTCTGCCCTGACGATGTTGGAGAATGTCCCGGTAATTGTATCCTTGGTGACAGACGTCTTCTCAGCCTCAAGCTTGTCTACCACATGGTAGAAAAGAGGGACAAAACCAGGCTCCAGGTCAGCTAAGTTGTTGGGCCACTCACCTTGCTCGATGAGCTCGTTGAACCAGCGCTTGGCATTGCAATCAGCGCATCGTGCGCCGTCGTCTCCCTTCGCAATATCAGGGATAGTGGAAGGGGGACCCTCTTTGGGGATGGTCGCCACTTTAGATGACTTCCCGCAGTCAGTGCATCCTAGGTCAGCCCGACACATGGGGCAGTTGTGCGCGTTGTGGTGAGTGCGGCATGCCTGACAGAGGACATGCCCGCAGAGGAGGATCTCACCTTGAGTGGGATCAATGCCGGGATTGTCGCCTTCTCGGGGTGCGACAGGAGGAAACGACGTGACTGCAATCTCGTCCATGCAAATCGGGCACTGAACCTTGGCTGTAGAGTTGGGTTGCGAGGGATCGTTGTTAGTGGCGATAGCCTCCTGAATAGGAGGCCAGTAGTCGAGTGTAGAAGACATGATGACGATTGTATAACTTACCTGAAGTTGATACAGATGTGAAGTCTTGAGGTGCTGATTGATTGGGGATGATACTTACCTGAAGTGTTTGGACAGTGGTGATACTTACCTGTGAAGTCGGTGATCTTACCTGATACTTACCGTGTAGAAGCGAATGTCAAATCCGGTTCAAGAATGAATATCTGATAAGAGTGTGAGTGTGAAGAGTGAGTGATGAGTGTTGATGAATCCAAATGGAGTAGCGATCTGTCGAGACTTTATACCCAACTGCTTCGCTTCTACTATTTCACACAGCCATGATGAGATAAATAACAAAGAGGTTGTTCTTTAAGCTCGTAATATGTTCTGAGTATCCTTGTTCAGAAGAACAATAGTCTTAATGTCCTGCTCAGTGGGTGCGCATTGGAACATCATCTGGGAAGTGTGGACACGAGCTTCGCTGCATGAGCGGTCATTGTTACCTTTCAATCGTAGGCCCAAGCGACCGTTTCTTCTAGAGAGAGTATGACCAATATAGTGCGTTCTTTTGGCAAAGGTAAATCTCAACAAGTCAAGTATCCATGCCGCATCAGCCCCTGGACTTGGACCGCAAGGAATATGATCCGAACTACACATGGTCGTTGTCGTTGTCTTGTCATTATAACAAAGCATTCAAAGTCATTCGCAATCATAATGTGTAGTAAATTCTATTCTCAAACCAAACGTTATTCCCATCTACTCCTCAGCAGCAATCTCCTCCTCCCCCTTCCTCCTCTCATCAGCAATAATCTCCTCAACACTCTTCCCACTAACACCATCCCCAAAATACCTCTCCGAAAGCTCCACACACCTCAAGTTCGCACTCAACTTGTTCATAGTCTCCATCCACTCATCCGTAGGATCACTGTCGTACACAATTCCTCCACCAGCCTGCATGTACGCCACACCATCCTTGACAAGCATTGTTCGGATAGCAATGCACGTGTCCATAGGTCCCTCGTCGACATAGATCTTGTCCGCAGACTCAGTGCTGTCGTCCACGCGCACAATGTCGTAGCCGAACCATCCTGCTGCTCCCGCGTAGATTCCTCGCTTTTCTTGCTCGAGGTCGTAGATTAGTTCCATGGCGCGGATCTTGGGTGCGCCTGAGACTGTTCCGGCGGGGAAGATGGAGCGGAGGGCGTCCCAGCGTGTGCATTCGGGGCGTAACACTCCTGAAACTTCGGATGTGATGTGCTGGACGTGAGAGAAACGGTCAATTCGCATGAGTCGATCAACCTTGACGGTCGTAGGGTGGCAGACTCTGTTCACATCGTTTCGAGCAAGATCGACCAACATGACATGCTCAGCACGATCCTTCTTAGACGCCAAAAGCTCAGCTGCCAATCTATCATCCTCAGCGGCGTTCTTTCCACGGTGAATAGTTCCGGCAATAGCATGGTTGACAATACGAGGTCTTGACCGAGCCTCAGCAGCAGTGTATCCAAACCGCGAGTCCGAAGGTAAAGGTGCATAACCGTCGGTCTTCATGAGACACTCAGGCGAAGCACCAACAATATGAAAGTCCTTGCAAGACAGGAAAAAGACGTATGGCGAAGGGTTCAATGTTCGGAGTGTTCTGTAGATGTTGAAAGGGTGGAGCTTTGTGCTTCGGCGGAATCTTTGCGAGGGCACGGCCTGGATAATGTCACCCTTGACAATGTACTTCTTGAGTTCCGTAACAAACTTCTCATAACCCTTACGGCCCACGTTTGACGAAAACTCTTGGTCAGCCTCGGATTGTTCGACGAATGTTTGGGCTGGTAGAGGCGTCTCGGGCTGGTACACGATATCGAGAGTCTTTCGGAGTGTTTCGCAGGCCTGGTCGTAGGCGGGTTGGAGATCATCTGAGGGGTTCTTTGGTAGTTTCATATGCGTAACGATAGTCAACGTCGAACGGAAGTGATCAAGAGCGACAATGGTGTCGAAAAGCATGAACAGAGCCTCGGGGATCTTGAGGTTGTCCTTCAATGGTCGATCGGTCTTGGGCTCAAAGTACTTGATGCAGTCGTACGACACATATCCGACGGCACCTCCGGAAAGAGCGGGTAGTCTTAGTGAGGGGATATCGAGGACGCGGTCGTGGGAGAGCTCGGTCTCGAGGGTCTTGAGAGGGTCGCCGGAGTGTTCGTAGCCATCGCCGGTGGCCAGCACCTTTCGAGGGTCTAGAACAAAGACTTAGAAACGCCCACCACAGATGTACTCAAAGAAGCTTACTGGCGCCGATAAAAGAATATCTTCCGACGGTTTCTGTGCTACCAGTGGCACTCTCGAGGAGGAAGGAGTATTCGGAAGTTGCGCTGCGAATTGTGAGTCAGAGAACGTAAAGCAGCATTGAGGTGTCTTTACCCTGAAGACAGCTTGAGATAGATAGCAGACGGCGTCAAAAGATCAGCAGGAGCAGAAGCGCAGACGGGCAAAAGCGTAGGTTGTGTCTCAGCCGTCCATTCTTGATTGAAAGCCTTTCGAGCTTCATCGGCCGTTGGCCTAATATCAAGCTGGCGAAGAAGTTTAGCATACTCCATTGTGAGAACAGTGAATGATCGGGTGTTCGAGTCCTTACCTGTGCTGCACACATGTTTATATCCTCGAGGTCAGGGTATGTTTTTTTTGGTGGCTTGAGGACAAAGAAGTAGGAACAATGGAAGATTGTTGTGTTGGTGCGATGCACTAGAAGGTGTTTGCTTCGGAGTCACTTTTTTGGATGGATCAATTGACGGAAGGTGCAGTGCCTCCGATTGTAGTGGGGGCGGGGCGCACCGATAGCGGTAGTTGCACGGGCCCAATCGATAAGCAGAGAGGTCAGATTAGTGATGTCCTTGTCTTCTCTCAATTTAGGGTCTTTGATGAACCTTGCGACTTGTCTTTTGGTCAACAATACTGAGTCCTTCATACTTTGGGATTAGATGGAGCTTGTCCCTTGAACTTCTATATGGCAAGCAAAGAGATTCCCGTTGTAGAGGGGGAAAAGACGTAATGTTTTTTCAAGTGTAGGCTGCCAAAATAACGTGGCGGTCTAAGTAGCCTAAGATGACCAAGTTATTTCGTCTTCTTTGCTTTCCGTCGCTAATTCTTCTGGAACCCCAACGGAAGTCTAGGGTAGTCATGACGCCCATGCAGGAATGCCTTGCGCTCAAGGCCCCATTCTTCAACTTAAGCTCGCTTCCGTTTCCAGCTTAGCGCAATTAGCTCTCATGAGCATCTCGCGTTTCCATCCCACGCGCTCCAGATTGCTTGCCACTATTCCCAATTGTGACCGATTTCGGCACCCCTTCCATTCGTTTGTCGCTACAATCGCTCCTTTCCAAAAATGCCTACAGACCAACCCGAAGACTCCGTCGAGCCTAAGGGCGACGTAGAGATGACCGAAACCAACACCCAGGAAACTCCCGCTGAGAACTCCCAAGATGTCGAGGGCGAGCAGGTTGAGAATGCAGACGAGACGGCGCTTACTGCTACGGACGAAGTTGTCGAGCCGAGGATAACTTTTGCCAATTATTTGATGAGTCCTATCGTTACGCTACTCATTGGGTCGGGCGATCAGTCTATTCTCTCAGCGCATCAAGGTCTTTTGACACAAAGTCCTTACTTTAAGGATATTTGCGACGCCTTTGTCGAAGACGGCAGCGTAAGCAACCACCCACACAACCATTGGATCGTTCTAACACATCTTAGCCCCGTCAAATCGAACTCCCAGACTACGACATCGACACAGTCGGCAGTTTCCTCGAGTACCTCTATACAGGCGAATACTTCCCCAAAAAGCTCCCCGGCCAGCGCGTCCTAGAATCCGACCCCTCGATCCCCTCCGTCGACAACAGCGGCGATCAACTCCTCAAGCACGCGCGCATCTATACTCTTGCCGAGAAGTTTGGCGTCGACGGTCTCAAGACGCTTTCCAGCTCCAAGATCCACTGCGTCAACTCCACAGCCAAGGGCGAGATCGCATATGCTCGTTATGTCTATGCCTTCACCAGCAACGACGATATTACTATTCGCGCTCCTGTCGCAAGTTTCTGGGCCACGCGCTCGCATACCCTGCGTGCCGAGGCGGAGGAGGAGTTCAAGGCTTTGTGTTTGGAGCACCCTCAATTCGGATACGATGTTCTCAGTATGTGCCCTCCCCCTTCAATTGATGAAATCTGTACTAACGGATACCAGCCCGCGTCTTGGACCACAAGCTCAAGCGAGAGCGCAACGACAAGATGCACCCCGCAACCAGCAGCGCACGAAAACGCGCGCGTCACAGCAGCGGTTCTCGTGCCGAATAAGCGGAGTCGTTTCGGAGGCAGTAAATCGGTGTTCATGGCGCATATCGAACGTTATTTCTGTTTTGTTCTGGGTTACTTTGAGGCGCTTTTTTTGTACAATAACAATACGGAGAAGATACACACACTGGGACAAAGATATGGTATTGGAGTCCGGGAATAGGCTCAAGAGAGCTGTCGAATTTTCGTACTTTAATCAAGAAATTCCTCGATGCGGTGCCCTGTGGAAGTTTCACATCATCGCATCAAGGCCTCTGTTTGAGGGCTCGCATATGAGCCTATCGGCCCCTCGCTCACTGTCCAGTGTGATTCATCTGGACTTGCTCTCAATCTGGAGTGTCCAGACTGAAGTCCAGTATCGGTTACCATATACATCCCTATGACAGCAACAACTCATAACCCAATTAATATTCATTCACATAATTGCATTTAAACAACCTTCATCTACAACGCCGAAGTCCTCGGTTGCGAGTTCTTAACATACTTAGTATGCTGCCCCAACGTAACAACCTTCAACCCCCCATCCTTCTCAACCTTTGAGATCCGAATGCTCGAAAACGCAACACTCCCACCAATTTTATCAGCCGTCGATACAATCTCCACAACATCGCCAAGTTTAGCCGTACTCAGATAACTAATGTGCATATCCACACTAGCCCCCGTCGTCTCTCTCAGATCCCAACTAGCAATCGCCAGACCGGTGACAAAGTCAATAATGGTCGCCGAGACTGCGCCGTGGAGGTTGCCGCTGCTGTTGAGGTGGTTTTCGTTGAGGGTCATGCGTGTTGTTACGACGCCGGGGGTTACGCTTGTGAGGGTTGCGGAGGACATTATGAAGTTGTAGATGGGGGATTTGGAGCGGAGGCGGTCCATTAGGGATTGGACGTGGCTTGTGCGGGTTGTTTCTGGGGAGGTGATGTCTGGGGTTTGTACCCGTGTTGAAGGTGGTTCAGACATGGTGAGTATCTTTGTTTGTGAATGTGAATGTTTCTGTTTGTTCAAGTTCTTGTGAGTGTAAGTGAGTCCGATGAGTGAGTGAGTCTTTAAAATTTCCCCATCGGGCAATTCCCGTCCCCGTTTGCTGAATACCCTCTCTTCCCTGCATACACTTCCTTCGGACTCTTAAACAACGTCCGACTAAAGTACCCAGCCGGATACATCAAATGCACATAATACCTAGGCTGCGCTGTGATAGCTGACTCTGCAATAGTGAACTAATGAGGACAGAATTGTTCATGAAAGGAGGTTCGGGCACGAATCTCTTAGACGCCGGGTTTGACTGACTTCATGCCATCTCAGCTGGGACATCTGTCGGAAGGGGACCACGAGGTCCTCGTTTGAAGTCGGACTCTTATCCTACATAGGTAGATCTCATTGTCGACAAGGCCAACTTTGCCTGCCCCAATCAAGCCGATATCTTCTCTCTCTTCAATCAAGACGAACATACCATCAGTTACGAGTCATTGTGTCAATCGCTATGAAGAGTGGTATTCAACAAACAAGCTATCCAACCTAACGCCAATTCCCACCGTTAACAATAATACAAATGTACGCTGTCATATCCAGTACACATCCTACCGTCTCTCCATCCGACCAAGTCTCTCCCTCGCAGCCTCAACAACACTCCTCCTCAACGGCGGTCCTTCATCCTCCCCTTCTCCCTCAGGCACAACAGTCCACTTCTTCGCAGCACCCTGCATCCCCGCCCAAAGATCCGTAGGAAGATACTCTCCCACATCCTGTCTAAACGTCTCCCGCGAAGCTTGATCGCTGTCAAGTAGTTTATCCACGTTCTCTTGTGCCTTCCGCCAGATATTCTTCACGCGATCATCCACCGCGCGACGACGCTCGACTTCGAGGATCAGACTATCGTACGCGCCGGCGTAGCGTTCGTAGAAATCTTTGAGTTGCTGCATTTCTTGCAACTTTGCAAAAACACTCTCCTTCTCCATATCCCATCTCGTTTTAAAGTCTCCCTCTGCCGCAATGTAATCAGACAGTCGGTCGCCAATGTCGCCGAGTACAGCATACGCTTGCAGCATGCTCTCGTACGCGTGTTTCGAAATATCATGCTGTTCCTGCAGCACGAGGTAATCCTGCTCCATAGCCGTGAGGCGCTCCTGTATCTCCTGCACAACATCACCCACCTCGCCAGCATCTTGGACAACGACCTTGAACATCTCCGCGCGGTCTTTGGCTGTTTTGGGCTCGAGGTCTGACATTCCAGATTCCTGCTCGGCGATAACGCCAGAAATGGAGACGCCGTCGGTGCCCTGTGTTGTTTCGGCGGCTCTGCGTCTTGCGAGGGCGACGCCGCCTTCTGTTGTGCGGATGGCGGTGACGCACATGTCGAAGTGGTGCGTTAGCGAGACGAGGAGTTGGGCCATGTTTGCGGAGTGGTCGACTAAGCTTTCGAGGAGTTCGATTGAGGGCGGGCCGTCTTCGGGAGATAGGCTTGGGGTGTCGGTGATGATCTTCTTGAGATTCCTAATGTCGGTGTCGAAGCGGAGTAGATCGCCATCAAAAGATTGCTGTACAGCCTACTTTTGTCAATAGATGTTTGTTGATAGCTTCTGGTTTGCTTACCTGCAGTTCCTGAATGCTCTTCTTCATGGCTTCTCGAACTCCATGCACACCCCCTTCATCGATGAAATCAAGAAGACTCCGTCTCTCCTCCCCCTTGGGACGAAAAACCTCCTCAACACCAGTCTCGCGCAACATCTCCATAGTGCGCTCCAACCCGCCATCAACAAGATCCATCGACTTGATCAACTTCTTAAAGTCCTTCTTTCCCCAATCATAAGTACCCTGCAAGCTCCTCCTAACTCTAGCAAGGATAGTCGTCTGATCAAGGATAGACTCTTCTAAGAAGCCCGTCTGGGCTGTTAGGATAGCGACATCCTCGTGGGACTGTCGCGCAGCGTTTGCGATTTCGTTTGCGCGCAGGACGAGCGCCACTGACGAAAGCGAGCGTTTGGAAGCGAATAGATGGTTTACGAGTGTGTCGATGTCGAGTTCTGGCGCGTGCGATACGTTGGAGTTTGAGGTTCGGGGATGGGAATGGCCGGATGAGGCTCCGGATGAGCCATGACTTCGGCGCAAAGAGGCGGATGAAGAAGCCATGATGAAATGTTTGTGTGTTTGTGTTTGGGATGTCGGTGTGATGATAACAATAACAATACTAGTAATCAATCATGACTACATATTGAGATATGATGATAAATGTTAGGATGGAAAAAAAGAAGTATGTTATGGAATGAAAGAAGAAGAAAAGAAAGTTGAGGTAGGACTAAAGATGAGATGGGATGGGATGGGAGCTTGATAGCCTAGTTGGACGATGACGGAAGTTACGATAAGAGTTCCGTTATCGCAGGGGATCCACAAGAGACCAGGCAGCTGACGCGCTTGAATCAGTGAAGCTGGGCGTGGACTACTGGGTTAGTCCTAGCATTACTGCAGGTACAGTGAAAGAGTCATGCACTACTAAAGCACCCCAACTGTAAAGATGTTTCAATTCATTTATGTGTGTTTCAATTGTTTTGTTTATATACGCTCAGACACACGTTTATGGCGGCGGTCTGTTTCACTTTGGCCACTTACACCATGGCACTTCTGTAGAGCCTCAAAGTCAATCCAGCTTCCTTCCATCTTTATCTCGTCGCTCGCACCTTGTCATACCGCAAAACAGCCCCGAGCAACACACTCGCTCCAAGCGCACTAAAATACGTTAACAATATTCCTCAACAAACAAAGAATATGGTAACTTACCAGTCTTCGGGTGAGCAGTACTCTGTAGGATTATGACTAATCCCCGATCTTGTAGGCGTAAAGATCATACTCGTCGGACATACCCGGTTGGTATAACAACTATCATGCCCAGCACCACTAATCATCCTCTTCCAGAGTTTCTCGTTGGATAGAGTAGAGCACACTTCTGTAGCAGCTGCTTCAACAGCAGCGATACAGCCCTCGTCAAACTTGACAGCAGGACTATCAACGAGCAGCTCCCAGTCAACCTCACAGCCCTTCTCGCTATCATCAGATGCAATGCGGGAGAATTCAGCTTGGCACTCTTCCACCATTTTAGAAAGAGTCTCGTCTTGCACGTGGCGTACATCAAGGGTGAATTTAACTGTGTGAGCCATCGTATTCACCGTTCCGGGCTCAGCGGTGAAGATTCCAGTGGTTGTTAGGCCATCGAAGCGTTTAGCAATCGAATTAGCTGCGACGATCATTTTTGTTGCGCACAGAATGGGATCTTTGCGTGCGTAGAGTGGTGTTGTGCCTGCATGGCTGTCGCGGCCTTTGACGGTGATGTTGAACCATTTAAATGCTTGCACACCTACAACTGTCAGCCAATGCTTCCCACAGAAGTGGCATTCTTACCTTGGACAACTCCAATCTTGAGATCCTCGTCTTCCAAGATGGGACCCTGCTCAATGTGAAGCTCGAAATGAGCGGCAAAGGGATTTGACTGGTATGATGCTGGGACATCACCCGTGTAGCCAATACGATCTAACTCTTCCTTCATAGACTTTGGTTCAGATGCGAGAATCTCTCTGAGATCCCATGCTGTTTGGAGGGGAATGACTTCAGCCCACACACCTGACGCAACAGCCATCTTGGGGAATCGGGCACCTTCTTCACTGCAAATCGTCAGCAAGAACCCTACAACAAACTCATGAGGACTCACTTTGTCCAGTTAACAACTCCAACCGGGCCTTCAGTCTCAACACCACTCTCATTCAAAGTCCTCAAAACCTCCAGACCAGAAATAACGCCCAGAATACCATCATACCGACCACCAGTAGGTTGCGTATCAAGATGCGAACCCATCATAACAGGAGGCAATTCATTATTTTTTCCTGAGCGGATAGCGAATAGGTTACCCATTTGATCGACAAAGGTCTTTAAGTTGAGGGATTTGGCATAGGTCATGAACCAGTCTCTGACTTGTTTGTCTGAGTCGTCGAGACTGAGACGGGCCATGCCCGTTTCTGTGGATGCTCTAGATACATGTTAATGTGTGTGCATATTGGGTGGAGGTGTTTGACGTACTTTCCCCATGGGTGCGCTGCGCCGAATTGACAGCTCTCGTGTAGGGACTTTGCGAGGTTTGACTCAGCGATTGTCAGAGGTGGTAGGTTTAGTGAGCCCATTGTGAGTGTATGTAGTCTTGCGATCTGATGTGTGTGAGTTGATAGCAAGTCTAACTTGGAGAAATGTTATCATATCTCGATGAGTCCCAGTCTATCTTTTATTACAACTACGGTCCCCGACGGTGTTGCTCTCCATCATGAGGGACTGGGTGAACTACCTCTAAGCTCCATTTAATTCCACATCCAAACATGTCTCCCCTCCCACTAATACTGATTGGCTACAACCCGTTAACCGTGGTAGTTCTATCGCCCGTCGGCCGTCGGCCAACACAAAATGCTCCGAAACGGCAGGGGACTCCGCCCATCTGATCTTAGACGAGTGACATCGCGCCCTTCGCCTAGTCATTAAACCACTTCTTATCTAGTTATCATGCATTATCGCTTCTATCTTCTGTACAAACCCAGGAATTATACCCGGGGAACCTCTATCATGCGGGTCTTCTAGTCTCCGCCGACGGCTTCTTCGATAGCAAATGCGGGGGTGGATAAGAAGTCCCCGCTCCGGGCTCCGGTCTACCCCGGACTTTATACATAACGGTCCACAGTCCATCGTTGTTGTATGTGAACTACAGTAGATTGTAATTAACTACCTGTATCTATATTCAATATGTCGCATATGGAGGCTTCCGAGAAAAAGGAAGACCTCACCAGTCTT
Organism: Fusarium coffeatum; assembly: GCF_003316985.1. Taxonomy (NCBI): domain Eukaryota; kingdom Fungi; phylum Ascomycota; class Sordariomycetes; order Hypocreales; family Nectriaceae; genus Fusarium; species Fusarium coffeatum. The sequence goes on from NW_022158075.1 coordinate 55,718, forward strand.
CCCCTCGAACAACCCGGCGAAACAAGCATAACCAGCAACGATGCAGAACGCAAAGTCCTTTCCAAATTCGACAAGTTTGTCATGCCTCAAATGGCCATTCTCGTTCTCTTTGCCTACTTAGATCGAACAAACATAGGTAACCTCCCTCTCCTCCCAATCCTTCACTCTTGCTGACGCTCGCCAGGAAACGCCCGAGTCTTCGGCTTCGAAGAAGACACAGGCATGCACGGAACCCAATTCAACGACGTATCAATGTACTTCTACATCTCCTACGTCATCTTCGAAACACCCTGGGTTCTCGCCGTTAAGAAGTTCGGGCCGGGAAAGGTTCTTGCTATTGCAATTATTAGCTGGAGTGCTATTACGCTTGGTACTGGCTTTGTGCACTCCTACGGGCAAGTCATTGCTTGTCGCGTGTTACTCGGTTTCTTCGAAGCTGGCCTTTTTCCGTCACTCATGTTTGTCATTTCGCAGATTTATCCTCCTGCGTCGCAAGGTAAACGTATGGCTGTGCTGTATGTATCTATTGCGCTTTCTGGAGCTTTAGGAGGACTTATTGCGTATGGGATTCAGAGTATGGGTGCACGACATGGACTATCTGCTTGGAGATGGCTGTTTATTATTGAAGGTGCTATTTCGTTTCTTGTTGGAGCTATTTGCTGGTTGAGCTTGCCCAGTTCTCCTGAGACGGCTTGGTTTCTTAACGCTGAGGAGAAGGCGACGATGAGACTCATCAAGGAGCGCAATAACCCGTTTAAGGAAACTGTCAAGTTCTCTTGGAAGCAGGTTGGTATGGCTGTTACTGATCCGCTTATTTGGCTTGCTTCTATTGCCTTGTTTTGTTCTTCTATTGCATTGTTTGGCTTTGGAACTTTCTTGCCTACCCTTCTCAAAGGTCTCGAGTAAGTATTCGCCTGTCCTTGTTATGAGCTTGACTAACAGAGTGCAGCTATACTTCGTTACAAGCCAACTATCTCAGTATTCCCGTCTATGTTCTGGCATCCATCTTCACGGGTGCCACTACATACGTCTCCGATCGCCTCAACCGCCGAGCAATCTGTCTCATCCACTCCCCCCTCCTTGTCATAGCCGGCTACGCAATCGCTGTCGGCACAGGCCATAAAGGTGCAGGTTTCTTTGCCATGTTCCTCGTCGGCAGCGGAGTCTACTCCTTCAACACCGTGGTAGTAACCTGGATCTCCAACAACGTCCAGCCAGACTACAAGCGCTCCGTCGCTATCGCTACCATCATATCGATCGGCAATGCCTCTGGAATGGCAGCTTCTCAGATTTATCCCATCAGAGACGCTCCGAGATACGTAACTGGAAATGCCATCTCGCTTGGAGGCGAGGTTATTGCGTTGGTTTGCATTGGACTTATTTATGGTCTTCTTAAGTGGAGGATGAGACAGAAGGAGAAGGCTTTGGCGAGAGGTGATGATAGTAATGGTAAGGAAGGTGATCAGAGCTTGGACTTCAAGTATGTCTTTTAGACGGCACAAGTTATTTTGCAGGTAGATATGCGTGGCCGTCTGGTCGGTCGTGTCAGCCAGCTTGAGGTAGTGTGTAAGAAGACATCGCATCTAGATATGCGCAGGAATCAGAAACCATAGACATCTTATAGCATTATATCGGGAATATGTACCATGCTTATACCTTACAAAGATCTACTCACATAAAATAATGTACCAAAAGAGATCCCTAAGCCATCTAAAAAGCCATCACATCTTAGAACCTGGATACATACCCATGAGATCAAGACGTAAAGATTGACAATGTCCCAATCGACAGTCTCAGATAGAGTCAGTAGACTGCATGCACACGAGAAAGAGAACAGTTTGGCTATAGGTAATCCATGACGAAGAAGTTAACGATCTGGTATCTTGCAATTCATAAGAGAGCTCCAATTGACCTTTACATATTCCAATGTCATATGCAGTAAGCAACTGAGGCGGACAATACCGTCTAACCACAGAAGGCTCAGCCTTCCTAACCATCAAGTCCCTCCATTCTCCTGGGAAGAGGTATAATTATATGGGCGACGGCGTTGACTTGGGAAGGAGAGGTATCGCATCTAGTCAACAGCAACAAAGAAACACACCATTCAACAGACATCCACAACATATTCTCTTATTCTCACATCTCCGAGGGCCATGGCGATACGCCAGTCAGAAAAGCCGTTGTCAAAAGTACTGATAAGACCACCCAGTAATGGAAGGTTCCAAACAACCCATTCTTACGATTCGTCCAATCATCTTCAACGGTGGCGCTCCGGTGAGATTAGCGAGACCGGCCATGTCCGTCTTATCGCGGCTCTTGATCAGCTTATCTCAAACTCAAAACTCATTCTCATCAGTCATCTCATCACCTCACCAACCTATTCACAGTTGTAATCACCAAGACACAAACGAGCAATCACACAAACATATATCTTCACTGGAAATAAGACGGACCAAATTGTGCAGAGGCAAATGATTCTCTTGAGCTGTACCTGCATCGCATTCTGGCAGCTTTGTGTATAGTATAATGTATATCTGTTATGAACCAACTCCAAGCAACAAATTCCTTGCATTCCATCCATGCGGAAGCAAACTTTTCAATATTCCCAAATTCCATTCCCCCCTGCGCCATTATACAGTCTTTCGCATTCAATCAGGTCGGTCATCTTTGAGGGAGACATCGTGATACGCGTAAAACCAGGCATTCGCTCTTTCAACTAACACACATAAAACAAGGTCCTTCTGTTGAAATACTTCATTCCTTATTAAGACTGTCTCTGTCCGTTCAACGGAGAGTAGTCAAAGATGGAGATGACAAACAGGTTGAGGTCCGATGATTAAAACAGCAAGGTAACAAAGGCGGTGATATCCGCAAAGAGCAAAGTGGAAAACAAAGACTCGCGGGTGATAAAAGACTCCCAAACTCCAATGCGGATGCCCGGCATGCCATGCCAGGCTTGCACAAGTCCAATTCCGTAAACGCCAAACAATTATGGCCGTAAGCCGTACAAGCATACCATTGATCAATCGATCAAAGGCTGTTGCTGTTTCGGGTCAAACAGCCAGGTAGAGTAGTGATATAGCGGGCGGCGGTGATGCCTTGAAGCCCATAGTGAAAGGTGTATTATAGCAATGCAATCTGGGTTGCTGTTAATGTCGTGTTGCTGGTGGATTATGAACAGTCCAACTCCATACCACGGTCGGCGACATGACCCTATCCTCGAATCGCCGTGGCAGCATGGCCATCGCGCGACCAGGGAAATTGATCCATCATTTGTTGTTGGATTTGATACGACAGATCGTTAGAAGGTGTACCATCAAAAGATACAAAGGCAGGTGAGGCCGATCTGGCAGCAGCCGATGGCTTCGGGGTGGGCGACGTGCTGTTAGCACGGAATCCATCCTTTGGTGTTGAAGGACCCGACGGTGGGCTAAAGGCGCCACCAAGCTGAAGGGTATGGTGAGCTGCAGGACCGGCGTGGTGGCTATATCCGTTGGGGCTTCCAAGCGATGTCGTATGGCTGCGGCGGTGGTTACCAGCGGCAGCACCGTCGTAGCGGGTAGCGCTGAGGGTAGTATCGTTCATGTTAGGGCTCGACTGTTTTGATCCAAACTGCAACAAGACTGTTAGTAACCGATTCTTTGATCTTGCTTCTGGGTTGCCGTGCCATCCCGATGGGCGGGGTGAATGATGCTACGATTCTGGCGCACAAGGGAAGGGCGACGGGCGCCAGAAGCGATGGGTGAAGCAGGGCGGACTTCGGGGGCACGTACAAAGCAGTACTTGTTAACCAGCTCCTCATATGATGAGCTGGAGATTGTCGAGTTGGGAGAAGTAGCTCCGGGGGCGGTGGCCTGGCTCTTAGCGTTGTTGGTAGGCTCAGGAACCATAAGGCTGGGCTTGGAACTTCGGACGTTGGCCTTCATGTAAAGACCATCCTTATCCTGAGCGGCTTCCTTTTCTTTGGCAGCCTGGACGGCAGCGCTCAAGGAAGCACCAAAGTCGTATCGGTTAGAAAAGGCGAGGCCACTGGGAGAGCCAAAGTCCTTAGAGATGTTATCACTGGCCAGGTTACCAGCCGACTTGGACTTGAGGCGAAGACCACCAGTGCTGTTCTCAGACTCGCCGAGAAACTCGTGGATGGGCTGGTCAAAGTTGAGCTTTGCGTCGTCACCGAACTCACTGAAGCCAACAGGCATCGACTTGGGTCGAGGGACATTGGCGCTGCCGGTACGTCGGCTGCTCCGGGGGAGTCCGTTGGCCGGGCGAGAAGAAGCGCCCTGGAAATTGTTCTTGCCATTCATGGGCAGATGCTTCTTGCGGAAGTCGACCTGGAAGTTAGAGTTGGTGTTGTTGTCCCAGTATTCTTGTCCGTTGACGGTGTAGCGGACACAGAAGAAGAGGGTCTTGGACTCGAGGTTGGCTGTATCAGCGAGCTTGATGGAAAAGGTGAAGCGATCATGACCCAACGGAGTTTCCCGTGGGCGGATCTCGTGGCTGTAATCAGCGGCGACCTCCGAGGTGGTCTTCCAGTAGTCGAGAGTGAAACGGCATGTAACGGCCTTGGAAAAGGCAATGTTGGCAACAGCCACAGAGCCCAAAAGAGTCTTTTGATCGGCCGATAGCCAAACCTTCTCTAGTCGAACGGGCAACGACTTACGGGCCGGCGAATCATGGGGGAAGTTTGTGGTGAGAATCTCCCACTCAAAAGGAGGAGTGCGGGCAGTCTGCTTGCCGTTGCCAGGGAAGGGATACTCGGTGTCACTCTCGTAGCTGTCAATAGGTGAAGAGCCAGCGCTCACAGCGAGAGGTCGGTCCACTTGCAGGAAGTGTCGGACGTGCTCGAGATGTGAATCGAAGTGAACAGCCTTGGAGAAGATGGGAGTACCGGGCATACTTGAGGGGCGGCGTCTTGAGGAAGGACGAAGAGCAGGTCGGACGAGCTCACCAGACTTCTTTCGCACCATTTGAGGCTTCTTAAGCAGATCCTCGTCAATCTCCTCTTCAGATACCGACTGCGAGTTGTCGGACATGTTAATGGCAGCGTTGGGCTCGGTCGCTGATCGAACATGACCCATCTTACGACCCTTGGCAAGATCACCGAGAGCACTTGTGCTGAAGCTTAGATGCACACCATCCTTGCGAGGGCGTAGTTGTAATGTTTCTGTGCTGTCATTGTGCTGGATTTGTGTTCGTTGGGGAGATGATGAGCGCTGCATGGGGATCTGGCTAACGGCGTCTCGTAGAGCCTTGTCGAGCTTTCGACCTCGAATCTGGGGTTCTTGCTCCTCGTCGTCGCTACCGGAGGAAGCAGAATCGGGTGGCGAGATGATAGCACCCATGGGCATTGTGCGCTCGTCTGTCACGGGTGGTGGTGATTGGCGAACGCTTGAAGGAACTGCTGTGCCCATGCTCTTGAGATCCTCCGATGTTCCCTGCGGTGTCAGCGTCCCTGTTGATCCATCGCTAAGAGCAGAAGCCGAAGGTGTTCGTCGATGCTTGGTAAGATATGAAGCAGATCGCGGTAGGTTAGGTCTCGGACTCGATTGTAGCGACGACCTCCGGCTCGCTACGGGCGAAGCAGAGGCTGACGAAGCGGGAGATCGATGTGAGGGCGGCGTGTAAGGCATTCCCAAGGTTTTTGGGTGTGAGATTAGAGGGAAGGGAGGAGGGAAAGGTTTATCCGTGGAAGCTGGAGACGATTTCCAGATGCTTGACCACGTTGAGGTAAAAAGAAGAATCAACTAAGGGTAAATGAGGTTGATGAAACTTCTCGTCTCGAGCGAGATGAGATTTTGGAGGAGACAGAGAAGTGTTGCTTTGAGTTGCGATGGAGATTTTGCTCCTAGCGCTTTTCGATGAAGATCAAGGCAGGAGTTGATCGAGATCAGGTCTAATAACGGGGAAGGAACGGATTAGCATGGTCAAGAAACAGGGAACTTTTGTGGCAATGCATAATTAGACGAGAGAGAAGATGCCAAGAAGGGGTGAAAACAATGGACAATTTGGGGTAACCAAAAAAATAGACAATCACTGAAGTATGCAGTGAATAGGATGAGGAGAAGTGGGCAATGGAGAGAGAGGATGTTTTTTTTTTAATTGTCTGTGTTTCGTTTGCTCCATTTGTCGCGAGGAACGAGAGGGCTGTGCGGGCGCTGTGGTGTTGAGGATTACAGGGAGTACAGTGCAGTGTAATTCAGTGGGTGTTTTAGTGCGGTGCCACTACTTACATGATCAATGCGCCAAAGCCAAACAAACAAAGATCTGTCGACTCGAAGAAGGACAATAATGCTCTGGCAATATTCCAGCAACTGAGCAAAGGATGATTCCACGAGGAACAGTTCGGCAATTGTGTTGAGTTGATGAGTTGAGTGATAGTGTATCACAGTGAAGTGATACTGCAGCTGATTTCCGATGATAACGTTGAACAAGAGGCGGTAGTCGTCGGATTAGGAGCTTCGTCGAGATGATGATGAGGACAGAGGCATCAAACAAAAAGACAACAAAAATAAAACAAATAAACAAATAAATGATGGCCGATGATACTATAGAGACACTTGAAGTCAGTAAGTCAAATCAGTCCTTTTTTTGAGTTGAGGTCATAAACTCGTTGAACAGCAATCAGAGCTGGTGGATGCTGGGAAAGGAATCGAGGATAAGATATGATGGCTGCGGGGAGCCAGGTGGTTTTGAGTGTTCTGTCCAGTTGCAGTTGCCTCTGGATCTGTAGGTCCCCAATAAAAAAAAAACCAAGGTGCTTGACGGGTTATTGGTTGACCTGACCTTGTCGCTACGACTGCCTTGGCCCTTTGGTGTACTTTGCCAATGGAGGTTTAGTGAGGTGTGAGAGGCAGCGCCGGGGCCGGCCTGAGCGGCATGGGCTAGTACGACAAGGTTGAGAGCCGCGTAGGCATGGGCCGTCTGATGGTAGAGTCGTAGTAGAGGGAAAAGATGGATGGGGACTAACAAGATGGATGGGTGGTAGGTGCTAAAAGGCAGGGATGGGCAGGATGGGGCAGGATTTGAGTTGCAGGCCAGGACAGGACCAGGGGTGGGGATGGGATGGGAGGGATAGAGCTAACGAGAATTGGTGGTACCGTAAAGTACACAGGTAGGGTAAGAGTAAGAGTAAGAAGTGAGAAAGGGTGGCATCATGTTGATGCTGTGCACTTACGAGTATCAGACAGACTCTACATGAACTGTTACTGTTACTGCAGAGTATCAAACCAATCGATAAACTCTCTCAACCTCGTTGCATCGGTTTTATGGCGGGTCTCAATTTGACTGTTACTTCTCCGTGGGGTGGAGGACTGGAGATGTGGATTGAGTTGTAGTAGAAGAGTATGGAGTAGTGGAGAGACCAGACTTCAGACAAGAGGCCTTTTTCTATCCTTTTTCAATATGAGTGAATTGGATCTCTTTCAAAAATGAGGCGGAGGCAAAAAGAGGAGACCCCCAAAAAGACGAAGGCGTTGTTGGTCTTGGTGTTTGCAGACCTAAACCTGTGGTGGATGAAGAAAGATTGGCGTTTTTTGATGGCGGCGGGGTTTGGCGTCTGCCGATTCCTGGTGTTGAAGTTTGAGTTTCCGAGAGGCTTTTCTTTCTCAGGTGCAGAAAATTAAAAATATAAGATTGATAATCCCCATCTGTTTATGTACGTTTGTAGAGGAATGATGTTACCAACTGCTGATGGTTACCGGATCCAGTACACAGCATGTACGGTATGCGTCAGATGGCGGCGAGTAACAGAAAAGAGATAGAAAGAGGCGACTTTTTGAAAGCGTGGGATATTTCGTGCTTTGGTCTTGGCCTTGAAGCATATGATACCGAATGAATTAGTTCGAGGTCAAAATGATATGAGGTTTTTGACTGATCTGAGTGAGGGTGTTGAAAAAAGAGTGGATATGATCTGAGCAATGGGTTATCGTATCGTATCAAAGACCCAGTATCAGAGAATCGACAGATAAAAAAAGAGTAGACGAGAGGACTGGCTTGTAAGCGGAGATCTCCCCCAAAATGCTACGAGAGCATGGACTTGGTGAACATGGGGCAGGGGCTGAATTGAGCTCCTTGTTTGGTTTGGTTTGGTTTGAGGATGCGCCGCCGGAAAGTTTAGCACTGGCTTTTTTAGCGAGATGCTTGTTGATAGGCACAATACGCAGTAATGATTACACTTTCGTAGTACCGCTGAATAGAATAGACAAAAACGTCTGTCGTCAAAACAACGTAGAGAAAGAGAAATAAAATAGGAAAGGAAAGGAAAGGAAAGGAAAGGCAAAAGAAGGTTTGATTGTACGAAATAAATGAATGAATGAATGTGAGGCTGCTTCTGCGATCAATCTGTAGTAGGCTGAAAACGAAGAAACAGAAGAAACAGAAAGTCAAGAGAAAGAGTGCAAGCAACCGAGGGGGACGACAGAATCTACATACATAACATACAAAACCATGAGAAACATAAGAGAAGAGACATTGCTGCTTTAGTCGTCATGGTGAGTGTATTCACAAACATCAACAACAGAGACAGTGAAGCCACAGCGACAGACAGAACGTCTCAGCACCAACAATGAGGTGCGAGTTTAGTTTGTGTGTGTTTCTCTGTTCTGTTCGGCCCACACCCTTTTTGGTCTTAGGCCCGTTGGTTTTTTTCTTTCGCTTCCAAGGTTGATGTCAGATCATCGAATCACAATAGCTCGTGGCGCACGCCAAGGTACTCGTAGCATTCTTTAAGCAGCTCTCGGTCAAGAGTGTGCATTTCTCGTGAGGCTGATCTCAGCTTTTACACATCTGTCTGTGCCTCTCTCTACCTCTGTGCTGTTGTTTCTATTGAATGGGGGTTTACGATGACGAAATAACTAGTCGTACTCCGTAATTAGATGGAGAGCACGGTCAGTAGGAAGCTTGTTCGATGGATAGGCATTGCGTTGCAAAGCAAGAATGACATCCATGTAGCGGCTCTCAGACGCCTGTGGAGTTTGGTCCCAAAAGTGACACACAGCTTTTTGGGTCCAGACGATTAACGGTTAGTCTCAATAGCTATCGTACCCAGCCCGGAGCTTCTTCAGCCTTCAGCTTCCCTCGTCCGCGACAGGAACATCGTGACCCTGTCCTGACTAACTCCTGTATGTATGCAACATAACTCCCGCTCCGTATGATCCGGAGACGTGCACCCGGAAAGACAGACAATAGAATGCCATCGTTCTCGGCAGATGCTCAAACTCAAGAATGAATCTCGATGACGGGAGGAACAATACTACTTTACTCGGCACATAATCCCACAAACTCAATAATGAGACGGATTCTCTCACCGACTGGGATCTACGGATATTACAACTGTAGTGCTGCAGCCGCAGTCTTGAGTTCAGTTCAGTTTCTGAGCCTCCAAAAAATCCAAGGCAGAGCCCCTTGTCTAAAACACGGCGCAGACAAATTCCCCAAAGCATGGGGCAGGGCTACTGTTGTACCGGCAGATTTGGAGTCTAGCGATTGGATACATGCATAGAAGAACGAATGAATGCCTTCGCTTAGAGCAGTGGTTCAATCGGATTCAAGAAGGGGGCACGGTCAAAACGCTTTTTTACTTCTGCCCAGTAATAAATGCCCAGTCTTGAAATGTCGTGACATGGTCGTCGTCAATGACGTAGGTCGTCACAGAAACCACGCGCTCATTCTTTCATTGTCTCACCACAAACAAGCACGATGTGATGGAAGCATCTACAGTATGCGAAAAAAGACAAGACATAAGCAATTGAGCCTCAACCCCAGACTTGCAGTGCAGCGTTGTCAATTACTAAGATCTACTGTCGCAATATTATTCTTGGAACAGAAAAGAGCAACTCCTTGCCCATCCCCCTTGTCATGTCGTGATACCGTATCGTGAGCGTTAGTCAGGTAACCCGTCCTTTCTCCAATGGGAATTGGACTAGCCTCCCCAGGTCTTGTCACGTCTCACGATGCCTGTAGCCTGTCCTTTCCCCCAAGTCCACTTTGGAGTAGGTAGAGTTGAGAGGTGGTGCACCAAGGTATGGGGAAAAGTGGCACTGTAACCTGCGACAAAAAGCAAACAGATGAAATGAATGCTCTACTTGCTAGCAGTGTGGTTGTCTCACTTATTATCTGACACAAACCGACCGCCTCTTCGCATTGGGGTAGAAAAGCCCTTCTCCTCCTTCTCCTCCAACTGGAATTTAGACAATAATTGTGCGCGTGCAAATGTCTAGACAACTGCTGACCGCCGGCAGAATACGTGAGAGACATGATTCAGGTTGTCTTCAAGACAGACTCAGTACTGTAGAGACCGCCTTTCAGTCGCTGAATGCAAGTGCCAATAGCTCGCAGAGCGATGGCGGTTGTCTTTGAGTTGCCTACTGCAACGCAGATTACACCAAGCCCAGAGGGGATGATGCATCCGATGCTAGCTTTGTCGTTCCTAACGGTCCTAAAACATTATACCTACAAGACATACAATTAAAAATTCCCGCGCTTCAAGCGGCAGAGTAAACTGACAGATCTGCCCCCCACGCAACAAATTAATTTAGTCCTGAGCTTGTTTTGCAAGCGATGAAAACCGACGAGATTATTAACGAGATCGAAAGGCCCAAGGGACGGATAAGACCTTTACGATTTAGGTTTAGTGTATAGTCAAAGATAACGGATGGGAAATGCACAGACCAGATCGCCCACTCACACTCCTGTCAGCCTGGGACTGGTCTATTTTAGACTCGCTTGTTTTTGTTTGGTCAAGAAAATTTTCATCTCCAGGGTTGGTCCAACATTTCATTCAAAACGGTTCACTACTGTATCAAAGAGTGGTGGGGATTGAGGTCTTTAACTTGATGATTGACACATTTATATGCCTCCAAGCTATAATATCGCCGAGTCTAGAGATTTATTGTTCATCAACTTCTTTAAAAGGATATTAATGAGTCGATGGTGACAGTCGAATGCTATTACTAGATCCCTTTCAGTTTAGAGACCCAACATGTACCATAGCGCCTCGTAATGAGGGAGCTCATCTTAACAGTTTTGGGAGCTTGTTGGGTGCGCGAACGTTAGCGATCTCACCATGGCTTGCTCTAGTGCCACTTTCACATGTAAACCTTGTGTCTTCTGTCCTATTATCACGCAACCGCCAACCATCACTCTGCAGCACCAGTAACAGTAAAAAAGACCCTGCAAATCACCCCAACCAACCATAAATCTTCCTTGATGGTGTAGAGAGTTTCCTTGGTGGTTGTTTGGCCACCTACTGAAGAGGTTACAGGATGGTGCTGACTGCTAACTCGCCACTGTAAAGTGACAGCTTCCCTCCCTACTTTCTTCAGTGCCCAGACCAGACTACAGCAACAGAGCTCGATATCCAAGCACAACACCAAGACTTTGGCATCGCCACTCATTAGTCAATAATATCCAGGCATCTTTAATCTCTTTCTGTCCCCTCGCATCAAACAGACCCATATGCGTGTGCACACCAACAGAAGACGTGAGTAACATTGAGCGTCAAAAACGTAAGGTCATGGCGCTAAAGAAAACCGTTTTGTTTTACTCTCCCTTATATTACAGTATCTTACTATGTATGTGATCACTTCTCAAAGTGGCTACTCAGGAAATCAAGTCCGATTATATGCAATTGGACAAATCCATCTATCTCTTCTCTTGAACAAGATCCATTGAAACCACCCCTGCTCGTACGATTAAGCACGGGAGAGCAACAGTACAGTGCACATATGACAGGGATTCCCTTCTGTTGAGCTGAATTGAAGGTCCCTATCTGTGTGTAACCATCCCCATCCATCCCCCTTTCTTTCTCTAATCGATGCCATCATGTCAGGTTACTTGACGACATAACAACACAAACCCTCCGATGTCGCTTCTTCTGTATCATGACATTGACACAACCATCCATCTTTGACGTTTGCCCCTCCTCGGTGAAGCTGTAGCGCGATATACTAAACAACGGGACGATATCAAAAGTTCAATATAAGCTACATGCCTAGATATGCAAAATGAGCATCTCCTGCATTACGTTTGCGGTTCGCAGGTACTGTAACGATATCGTTATGTTATGTTTCGCACGCCACCCTTGTTACTGTTACTGCAAGCGACGGGTGTTTTTTTTGTTTTCGGATCCGTGGCTTGGAATTGGCGCCTTTCGCTAACCATGCAGTTCATTGACAGGGGTTGACTTCTCAAGGATGGCTTGGACCACAGGGCGACTCTCAACTATCGCAATTTTTTTGTTGAAAAAAAGACAGAGTCGAGAGTCGAGTCTCGAATAGACTCTTTTTCAGGTGGGACCTGCAATTGAAATGGAACCGCAATCGTATCGGTACCCGCAGACCCGCTTGGGGCTGAATCACAGTAATTAATTGTTGATCTTTCAACTTTATAGACCAGTAAAAGATTTATTTACGCCGCTGAGATATGATGGCTTCAAGCCTCTTCCTTCCTGTCAAGGGTCCTAACTAAACTAAAACTAAACTTCCCGCTCTCAAGCCTCATATCGAACATCATTTCCTAGATCTTGAGATATTAAAAAAACTCTTCAAGATGTTATTTCCGCGTGTGCAATTTGCCACTTCAAGGGATGGGGGTTGCATTTTTAAAATATCTCATTCTCAGCTCGCGAACCCGGCAGAGTCCGAGTGGGCACGGCACAACCTGCAACAAGATCCTCATTCGAAAGAAGGCGATTCCTTCATACAGTCTAGAAGGAACTCAAGTAAAACATCAAAAATGTAACTATCTCAGCCCCTTGATATCAGAGCATCACATCCTCCCCATCCACCGGAGTTGTGGGTCGCGCGGGATGTTAAATGCCAGGGACCCTGTGCTCATTGAGTTTAAGCCAAGACGATGATCTGATGGTTCGCGCTCTAGAGGGTATACCGAGTAGGATCCTCATGCCGAGACCGTAATTACGATTTATCGTTGGTGTTTTGCATATTGAGCCAAGCCAAGCCTGAAGGCGAAAAACAGACGAGAGTTCAAGGGAGATCTTCAACAAGAAAAAAGGGTCCAGCCTCTGCTAATGTCTGCTACCCTGATCGTCGTTGATGATCTCCGCAACGATAATGCCACAGAATCTTGCTTGTATCATGATGCTTTAGTGTGTGTGTGGGATCTTCGTGCAGTGGTACCTTTTTTGGTCGTCTCTACACCCTCACTCCCAAAGGCGAGGACCCTTTCTTTCATCCGTGGCAATAACAAGAGCCAAGGACCCTTCGCACATAACAATTCTGGCAGCACCAGCACGAATTGCGATCAAGTTGCATAGGGACCCTGCTGAGGCACTTCTCACCGACGTTACCATGGATTATGGGAAGAGCACATACGCCATTATACGCAGCCACATCCGCAATGAGAAGAGCGCCGTTCGTTGCACGTTAACGAAACTGCAGATGATGACGCTTGGGCGGTTGCATTGCGTACGCCTGCCTCTCATTGCTGCAAGTCAACACTCCGTACAGGACTGGCGTACATGTATGCTCAGCGTTATCATCAAACATCATCTCTCCCTGCAGTCTGGGGATACGGTTCTCGACAGGAATTGGTTCATGTTGAATGCGGGGAACGTTTTTCTGTGATCTGCAATCTGCCCTTTCGTGTTTTAGTATTTGCAGTTGCAGTACCGTAAGCGCCTGGGCTAACTGCCTACTGTATCTCCCCAGACGCCGTTCGTCTCGTCTTATCGGTACGACTGTGGAGATGGAACCGTATGTTACTGGTGTTCGTTTGAACGAACGGTTTCTGTTTAACGCGACGCTATATACGTATCTTACTGTAGAGTGGTAGAGGTCCAGTGGTTAAGCTTTGCCGGATCTTCCGCCCCGGACTGGTCTAGTCACTACCGGAGCGGGGCCAGCTTACCATTGAGCAATGCTGATGCTGATGGCTTCAGTTTCATGGAGACAGTAAGAGTCCTGCTAATTTGGTCTCTTTTTCCTTTCGGTTGTCATCATCCAACCGTCTGCACGTCACCCTACTGTATGTACAAAACGGATACTCTACAGAACGAGTATACCGCTCCTCTCCCTCAGCTGCAGAAACGAGAGACACCTTACCTTTTCTCCAACCCCGCGCCATTGGGAACCCCCTCTTTCCAAGCCACAAAGTACGATCGTGACCTTAGACTAACACCAGTTAACTGACGACTCTACCAAACTCGTGAGACTCGGCCTTAGCTACATCGGGACAAAGTAAGAGCTCCCTTCTCGGCCGACATCAAGAACCCGATGCTACATGTGCATGGGGAATTCTCCAGAACCTGCTTTATCGGACGTTTCGGAAAGGAATCTCATGTGATGAATTATGGGAATGTTTCCTCCGGTTTGCTCTGCCTTGCAGTGTCCAAGCTGTTCTGTCTGTTATTACTAGCGAGGGTAGGGTCATGGTTTATCGTGCTGCTGCATGATTTGAGTACTATGACAGACTCCATCCCAAACATCGACTCATGGTGCCGGGAAGCTTTGGCTCTTGGAATATGGCGTCGTCTAATTTGCATGATAGCATAGCATTCAATCTAGACCTTTTCAGCTGCCAAGGCTGAATCAGTTCATTGCATTCTTATTCTGTTTGACTATATTACTGCAATCCAACTAATTGGTCTTGTAATGGTCAGAATGATAACTCCATTGCGAGCTTCCTACAGCAAACTCACTACTACTGCTTCCCCTCCCTCCTCCTCCTCCTCCTCCTCCTCTTCTGGGTGGTGGTACCCCCCCTCGCACCCGTTATCATGGACTCGCTAAGCAACGGTAACCCCCCACCACCTTGGTAGAAGATCCTGGTTCCTTGGCTACCAACCACTAATCGCAATCGCAGGGGGAAACTAGAGAGGCTTCCTCCTCAACACCAAAGTGAAAGGCAATGTGTCTGGAAATGGCTTCCCAGTGGTTTAATATCCCCGCTGATCTACCCCTTGCTTCCCTCCAACTTCTCTTACCCTGTCAGTCGGTCAGATAAGGCCCGGTGAACCAAGCCGGATTGGCTTTGTTGAAACCGGCATACCATACAGAGGAAGTTACTCTCCCAAGTCTTTTCTCTCGAGTCGAGTCGTCTATTGTTGCTTCTGCTTTCCTTCAAACATGGATAGTCCAAAAGCTCCACATCACTACCAAGACTTTTTTAAATATGGGAATATTGTTGTATTGGCACTTTTGACTGGACCGTACTGTAGATACAAACTCAAGGTAGCTACCATGTTTTGCTCGTTCGAGATGGTTGCACACCACCATCTTGAGGCTCGGCCCTCTGATCAGCAAAACTTGTTCTGTTATGGATAGTTTACCTCTGTTCTCGTCCAGGCACAGGGACTTGGAATCTTTTCTAAACTTGGTTTATCTATTCCTGGCTGCACATCCATTTTTACAGTAATTCTCAACTCAACAATTGAACGCCTTTTCCCCCAGACATCCCCTTAAAACTCCTCTCCACGGGGAAATTCTTTTCTTTCTCGTTTGCTACGAAAAATGACTGTTCTATGACGTACCGCTGCAGAGGAAACATGATCACCACCATCGAAGTCTAGTATGCGAATCGGCCTTTAACAAAGACAATAGGTTGGATTGAAGTGGGCCAAAGCTCTTCTACCGGGGGTGCACGGTTATGGTATTCGCTTCAGTTCACTGTCAATTTCAACGCCAAGCTTCGGTCTTCCCAAGGTATCATTGTTGCTGTGTTAGTGCGAGTAGGTAGGCCCCCCTTGTCCATGGCGGCCGAGCGAGGGACCCATTCTAACGATGATCGTACAAGAGCCTCTAACGTAGATTTCACACTTAAGATGGAGCTCAATCCACTTTGTAACCCCCTGGCATGAGCCGCAGGTCTTTTAATTATATTGTTTGGGTTTAGTTGGAAGGTGATAGGAGTCACGGAAGAGTCAGAGAGGAATAGAATAGGCGCCCGACATGACATGACATGACATGCAGCATAGTATACAAAGAGGAGCCTTGTTCAGCTTCATTTGTGATGAGAGGGTTTGGACGGCTTAGTGGTAGTGGTTCCCCATACACAGCAATATCCCTCATCCTTATCCCTTTTCGCTCGTCTTCCTACGTAATTGTTGCTATTCGTGATACCTCAACGCTTCAATATTTCACGCAAGAGCGGGAGAATGGAGAAGTTGCGCCCCTCCCCCTCAAGCCCTCCAACGTTACTCTACTGCACAGAGTAGTAGACGCGGAGTTAGTTGAGAGCGAACGCGGAGGTGGAGAGTTTTTAGTTTTTGTTGGTGGGCAGCCAGCATCACATCGTGTGAGAAGTGAGCCACCACCACAAGCAATCAATCCGCCACACCAATCTCATTCTCTCTCAACGGGCGGGCGCCTCACTATTGTATGTACTATGGTACATTTGCACTGCAACCTTTGGAGTATGGACTCGAAGCTTCTTCACCGCCTCAGCCATGCATCTCTGCTCTGCAGTCTTCATGAATCGCTGTGAGGTACAGTACAGTTTACATGCATGCTCCTGAGACACTTCCCGCTGTGTCTTGCTCATATCGTGCATTTCTTGCATGTCAAATGACTCCTTGTAATCAATTTTGCAGTACGAGGTGCAGGGCAGTGCTTATCTATCTCCTTGTAAACTCAAAGACCGTCAGACATAGGGTAGCCACAGCTTGAGATCTCATGTATACCACCTTTAGTGCATACACAAGTCTTCATTGCAACAACGGCTCATGCTCGATGACAAATCTGCTTTCTTCAGTACCCCAGATTTTCACCGTTGCTTTCGCTTCACTTTGCCCCCCCAATGCACAGTCGGAGTGTCGGCCGGTGAAGAGCTAGGTTTCGTCAAGTGTGTATCTGACCAAGTTCTAGATCTTGAGGTTCACACCCATATCAACGGCCCGGGCCATATGACTTCTCACAGAGGCCGAACTCGCGAGTGTATCTCTTGTATTACCTTGATAGATAACGAGTTTCTGATTAATTGCCGTAGAACACTGGTGAGGTAAGCATTGTCGGGTGGCGGCTCACGACCGTTTACCGTGGCGGCGTGGGAGACACTCTCGGGTCTAGATCTAGGGTATGTATCTTGTAGGTGGCGCTGGTGTTTTGAACGACCACAATTGATGTCCGGTGAAGGCAAGCCAATAACATAATGTGGTCAATGGTGATCTTTCTTTACTATCATCATCTCATGCACCCCGGATTTCGACCGCATCATCAAGAATATTCTCGACTTCATCATGTTGAAGAATGTCACATTCGCAGACCGATTCGACCGGGAACATAGCATCCGAATTACCCATCTCGAAGACCATACAGCTCTGAACCCGAGGCACCGTTACCATGATCGGACGCATGGCTTGGGTAGTACCGACACGAGGCTAGAAGCGGCTATTTCGTTGTCAGAGGTGGCATACAAGCTGCAACGATATATACATATGCTGTGTCACTCGACATCCCTGACGCTTTGAACTGTCATTACTCATTGGCATTTTTGCTGACCGGTTGAGTTTCACTACCTTCTGCAACAAAACGTGTTGAAGGAGGGGCTGACGTTGGTGTCAATATCACATGGTTTGTGTCGTGACCTGATGCCCAACCCGAGCAAAGTCCGCGGGTAACATGATCTTGCCACTGCGCTGTGCATATGCCTGGAACTTAGCAGGAGGCAATGAGCCTGGTTATACATGACTGATTTGAAAGGTACCGTAACGTTACTAGGTGTACAAAGGACCTGGAGGTTCGGATGGACGGCATTGGAGGTCTTGGAAATATGATGAGGCAAGGAGGAAGTCATTGTGCATAGTGTTTCTGAAAAGGACACGCTCATACTGATAGAAAATGACACGACCTAGGTAGCTGTGTAGTCTAGTATTCTATGAGCTGTATAGCCAGCTGAATTGACAATCGGATATCGGGAAACATGCTAACAGAATTCTTTCTCGTAGACCATCAACCTTGGAGATCACGGCAGTTTGCTGTCCTTGATATTATTTAACAGGCTCAGATAAGTCCAACGTGATGATAGTATTATAGTTCAGAGACCAAGGTATGGGTGAGGACGACTGTATCCGGAATAAAGATCCTGTATGATCCCTTGTTCCTATACCAGGACGTGCCAATGGCTCTAAACACTCGTCAAGCATTGCCGACTTTGCACGCCAATTGAGAAGGCAGAGCCCAAACCCTTCAAGTCAGGGGCTCAAGAATATGTTAATGACATTTAATGTATCAAGCGATCAGCACCTGTTGCTCATGAGGGTACTTCAAGATGAGCGTCAGAATTGGTGTTGCAGTGAGCTGGGCATAATCTGACAGGACATTCTGCATGTTGGCGTAGGCATTGTGATCCACACTAAGGACTTTTCACGCACCCATACATAGAGTAAAGAGGACTGTTAACAGAATTCTAATAACTAAATGTCCGCGATGTTTTTGCAGTTAATTGAAGTGATTCTCTTCACTTACAGTGATTGACTGCTGTTCTAAGTGGACCTCAAAAGCTGACGTCACATGCCACCTCAGCTCCCCCACCAGATCAAGCTCAACTCAGCCCAGTTCCTTTCAGCTCAAGCTCCATCAAGGCGTCCCAGCCCAACATCACCAAAATAACCTTATTCTTCCTTAGCCTCCTATCAACCAGAGCCTATTCCTACAGGTTGCTACCGCCGAAATGTCCTCCCGTGGAGTCCCAGAAGTCCTCTTCAAAAAAGTAGACGAATACGTCGACTCCCTCGCCCCTCAGATCCAACCCCGCATCACCGACGAGCTCGAAACCTTTCAGCAAAAGACCATCGACAGTCTCGAAGACAAGGTTGTCGACGCCTTTCGCTCGCTGTTCAACAAAGACAAGAACCCTTCTGGTTCAAGGAGCTTGGACGATAATGCGCCTGATGCCTATGGTGGACAGTCGTTGCCTTTTGCAGACGAGATTGCCAAGCTCACGCGTAGCTTTACTAAGAACATTGATGAGGCGAGTGATGATCTAAGGGATATTTTCGATATCACAGAGGGACAGGGACAGAGTCGGGGTGGAGGCGACGAGACAAGGTCGCGCGGTGGAGGAGATTCGTCTCGTGGGGGTGGTGGTGGTGGTGCTAAGGGCTTCCTGTCATTTGCTATCGACGCCGTGCAGGACCATCTCGAGAACAACAGCGGCAAAGGCTCTGGAGGTCAAGGCGGCTTTGAGCTTGATGGCCTTCTAGGCGTCCTCAGCGGCACCGTCAAAGACGCAGCGCGCAACCCCGAAGAGAAAGCCCGTCTCATCAGCCCCGAGATCAAAGAACAAGTCGGCCTCAAGCTCCGCGAACAACACGCCCCCATCGCCGAACAATTCACACGCATCGCTCTCGACCACATCAAGCGCTGGCTTCGCGGAAACACGAGTACAAGGGATCTGGGAGACGGTGTCAAGGGCGAGATCGAGGACCAGGTCAAGGATCTCGTCAAGGGACTTGGAGGACTGTTTGGGAACAAGAAGTCTAATGAGGGTGCTTCGAGGGGCTTTGGGGATGATGGTGGTGATCGTGCTCGTGCTGATGGGGATGGGGATAGTGGTGGTTTCTCAAAGGTCATTAGTGACAAACTCAGCACAGGAATTGCGCGCGTTCACAGAGAAGTCCGCATTGAGTTCCGCAAGATCCTTGGTGGTATCGAGAAGCAACTCTTTGAACTCCTCCCCGATCAATTCCAGCGTCCTCTGGAGAAGATCCTCGGCGGCAACCCCTTCGACTCCCAGCTCGACCGCGATGCAGGACCGGGGCACTCGGCCGACCGCGGCTTCGGCGACGACATCAAAGCGAAGCTCGTCAACAAGATCCGCGGTCTTGTCCGCAAGGTCCAAGAGACACTACGCGAGAGCATTCTAGGTGTCGTCAACGGAGGACACCGCAAGTTTGAGCGCCAGAGTTGGTTCTTTGTGCAGAACATGGTGGAGATGAAGGTGCAGAAGTATCTACCCAAGGTCAAGATCTCTGTGCCTGATGATATCGGTAACGAGGGTGTTAGTGTTGGAGATCCTTCTGCTGCGAACCTTGGTGGTGCGAACCAGCCTGTGCCGGCTTCGCAGGGAGGTTCGGGAGGGTATGGGGCTCCGGCACAGCAGCCGTATAATCCTCCTTCGCAGTTCCAGGAGGGTCATCGACCGAATCAGAGTCAAGACTACAACAGGCCGCAGGGCCATGATGACTATAGGCCCCAAGGCAACGATAGTTACAGACCCCCAGGCAACGATAGCTACAGACCTCAGGGAAATGACGGCCACCGACCCCAAGGAAATGATAGCTACCGACCTCAAAGCAACGATGGCTACCGACCCCAAGGACAGGGTGACTACCGACCCCAAGGGCACGACGAGTACCGACCACAGCACAACCAATCTCATCAAGAATACAGACCTTCGCACCAAGAAGGATACCAGCAGGATCAGTACAGGCCTCAACAGCACCAAGAGTACCGCCCCGATCAGTATCCTCCTCCGCCCCAGCAGCATCAATCTGGTGGCTACAACCAAGGCTACCAGCAAGACCAAGGATATGGACAGAACCGAGGGCACAACCCAGACCAAGGCTATGGTCAGGGTCAAGGATACGGCAACAACCCTCGCTACTAGGAACGTCTATTTGGTTCACGTTACAGACGGTGATAGGCATGGCTGTTAAAGAGCGAGGGGATACCTACAGAAGCATTGTACCGAGGGTGAGGATAGTGAGATAGATTGACGAATAACGACCAACCTAAGCAAGCCTGCCGGTTCATCCGTATCTAGTTATCTCTTCCCTCGACGCATTGATTCCAGGGATTGCATGTCTCCATCGCCGACCCTATCCCACTTCTCTAGACGAGCCCAGAACCCCTTGATTCCGCACAATACCGAGACCCTGGATGATCAACCCCACAGCCAAGCATGTAATATGTCGTGATACCATCAGATCATAGACACAATCTTCTTCAACCCTAGTCTAGTCCCTCTAGTAGTGCATTGAACTTGAACGGTCTACTGGGATTCAGGGTCCAATGCACCATGTGAAAAACTCAACCTCTACACCGTCCCTTTCTTCAGGGTCTAATGCAAAGACCCTGCATCACGAAGATCTTTTTCGTCTGGAGGGTATCATATCACATGGCTTCTTGGTCCTGTACTTGGCGTGGTCTGATTCTTCGTGAGGGAACATGATATGATATGGCACGTGCAGCGTCGTTTCGTCAGAACGGCATGATTTTGGAATGGGAATTCGATTAACCTCGGTAGTCGAGGTCTTGGGTCTTTACATGAGGGTGATGTGCATAGTTTCTGACGTCGGGTCTGGACCTGGATACGCGTATGGGCTGAGATGATCTGATAGATAGAACGGCCTTGTTAGATCCACGGTGTTCTGGAAGAGGGGTTTCAGGATCCTGACAATGGAGGCTTGTTCTGGGGGTGGGATGAGGGGAGCTTGTGTATCATCCCGTCTAGATACGGGGGAAGGTGGTGAGAAGGTTATGATGAAGTTATGCAGTGAAGATCTGGCTTATCGTGATATTGCTGCAGAGCGAATGTTGAAGTGCATCTTGGGAGAACGGAGGACGATATGACGTTGGAGGCTAGGTAGACTGAGTCTGTTACTTGACGGCATCGTAACACTTCCGCCTGCTATAGATGGTCTGACAAGGCTTCATAGACTTGCTACATGTGAAGGATAATTGCAGGTCTAGAGCACTCTCATTATGACGGAGCCGTGGCGGTTTATCTTCCAAGATATTGCAGGCTTTGCCATGCGCTGCTCGTGTAGGTGACATGTATACATTTCCAATCTGATGCTGACTGTCTTTGTTCTATTGTATTATCTTATTCTGTCTATCAATAGATTGCCCAAACTCCAGAACCCAATCTCAGTCAACCACCAACGCCAATATCCAACAACAGCCATACTATCTAGCAACCCACAAACCACCATTCCCATAAACCTGATCCCTCATCTCTTGCCCCTCACTCCTAACACCAACCCAATGCGAAGGAATCCTATCCAACCCACCCTGCACAACACCCGTCGCATCCCCCAACCTCTCCTTAAACCCCCTATCACTCTTCGCAGCCCTCGTCGCAGAAAGATTCACTTCAGGACCCCAAGCATCCCGCGCAAGACTCGCAGTCGTAGTCATGACATTGCGCGAATGCTCCTCCAGAATCTCTTCACTGGATAGTGTGGGGGAAAAGGCATGTAGGTAGCCCATTAGCATGATCTTCATCTTCATGTCGAAGAATAAAGTGTCTTCGAAATCGTGCAGGATGTGCACTATTACTTTGTTTCGTTGGACGACGCCGGGTGGTGCGTTGCGGAGGGGGGCTATTGTTACTATTGCTTCGTGCCAGTCGTCGTCGAAATCTTCGGTTTTTTGGGCGGGTGTGGGAATCACGCGTGCCCATGCTGCGAAGACACCGCCCATGCGCATCTTTACATCGTCTCCGACCTCAGTTAGATTTGCGGTGGGAATACCGAATTCTCTCGTCGATATTCCTGTTCCGCGAACTACTTTGCCGGCGAATTTGTAAGGAAATGGTGCTTCGGGACCCTCGTCGCTGCCGATTACTTCTAGCGGCGCATCGAGTGCTGTACCGCTGAGTAAAGGGTCATATCGACCTGCCTTGTTATTCTTCCAGCTCTCACTAACAGCGTTGCCGAGACCTGACTTCTGATACGCCGTAGTAGCAACTTTCTTAATCGCCGCGTTACTCGGCGTGAGTCGTTTAGCACCCTGTTCTACCACAACGCCTGCAACACCAGTGTACTTCTTCGCAACCTGCGATCCAATAGTGGTAGCCATCTTGATACCCATTTCCAGAGGCATAGTACTCAAACTGGACCCTCGAACGGTGCTGACGTCTGTGGAAGTACTGGCAATGCGAAACACGGGACTTCCGCAGAGGACTTTCTTGTTATCTTCTCCTGCGCAGACGACGAGGCGGAAATAGCCGTCTGTTGCGGCTGCGGGGATGCGCACGATGTGTGTTTCCCTAGGAACGTGATTCTTCAATTTTCCTGAAGCTTTCTTGACAAAACGTGTAAAGTCACGTTGTATACCGCGCTCTTCTGCCTCAGGGAGGTGTTCGACGTTTGCTCTTGTAGCAGGTGTGACGTTTAGCCACGTCCCTGTCGTTCCCATAAGCGCTTTGAGACTCATGCCCATGTTTCCGGAGAAGCCTTTTTGTTGCATCCATAACGTTCTGGTCGGTGGTAGAGGTTCATCGGAGAGGATAGTAATCGGTACGGATGTAGAAGGTCCTCTGTACCAGACTAGTGCATGAGAATGACGGATGATGCTGAAATGCTTATTTGACTCTGCGGGGTGCGATATCAAGCCTCCTGCAAAGTATTGGGCTTCGCCGAGTGCTGTCTTCCATTTTGATGAGTCTTTTTGTTGGTCTTGTGGATGGGTTGATAGTGCTGCTGAGAGAGCTGACGAGCTCTTCACGCGACGGATCTCATGCGGTGGCGCATCGCTTGGGAATGTAGGAGAAAGGCCTGGCGATAATGAAGCTGGAGAGGGAAGGTCGTCGACTACAAAGTCGACTTGGTGAGTTCCCTTGGGGTCTAAGAAACCTGATTGTTGCGGAGCGTGGGCGCTGGTTAGGTTTGTTGCTGAGCGGACTGGTCTGAGAGGACGGGGTGGAGGGGGAGGGAGGAGAGATGGGTTGTATGATGGGACTGGGGTTGATGGTGTTGAGGCGGGATTGTATGGTGGGAGATTGTAGCTTGAAGCTGGGTTGTAAGAGCTTGGAGAGGGAGCGTATGTCGGTGATGCAGCTGGAGGGTTATACGATGTTGAAGGGCGGATATCCAAGTTCGAAGGCGGATTATATGCGCTTGGAGTAGCGTAAGAGCTGGAAGCAGGGTTGTATGAGGCTGGCCCAGGGTTGTACGAGCTCGGAGATGGCGCGAATGTTGGCGAAGCGGCTGGAGGATTGTAAGAAGTCGAAGGTCGGTCATACGAGTTTGAACCAGTATAAGAATTGGAAGGGTTATAGCTCTCAAAAGTAGGAGTCCTCAAAGCCGACGGCGACGGCGATGGCGCCGGAGATGGCGCTGGGGAAGCTTGCGGCGGAGGTGCATATGCGGAGCCGAATTGCGACGGAGGATAAGCACTGTACACGGGCGGCGGAGTCGGCGGCGCTACGGGCTTACGCAGGAACTGCGGAGGAGGTTCCGGTCGTTTCTCAAAGTAATGGCTCATTTTTCTTTCCCTTCCTTTGAAGATGTGTAATAAAAGGAAAAGTGTTTTGTTGGAGAAAGATCAAGAATATTTGTTCAGGGAGAAACGTTGGGAATGTGGCCAATTGTAGAAATTGCACCGTGTGACTTTCAGGGGTTAATATTAACACCGTATCCAGACAAATAATGTTTTCTCTAAGTCTCGAATTTCGATATGGGGAAGCGAGATTGTTTATTTATAGATTGGATGTCACTCATTTATTTATGCTTATTTTTAATCAGATCTGTCATTCCTCATCTAGACAGCTGAAGTTTTTATCTAGACAGCTGTTTAAGCTGCAGACACCAAAGCTTCCATCTCATCCAACTCTCTAGGAACATCAGTAAGATTCTCATGTCCCGTCTCAGTGACAAGAATGTTATCCTCAATACTATTGATAGTAATTAGTAAACCAGGTTCATTTCAATAGCGCGACGGTGACTTACCGGACTCCACCGACATCCCAGTACTGGTCTAGGACTTCCTTGTTGATGAATTTGCTGTGCGCGGGGTCTTCGAGATAAGGATCGATGATGAATTTGCAAAAGTAGATCTGAAAGGTGAGTCAATTGCTGTCATCAATATGTTTTGTTGGAGATGGGTGCTTACACCAGGCTCAACGGTAACGACACTGCCAGCGGGCAGCTTTCCTCGCACGCGCAAGTATCGGAACAACTTATCCTTGTCGGCAAAGTTGGGGTTGCCACCGGTATCGTGGGTGTCCATACCAAGGTAGTGACCCAGACCGTGAGGAAGGAAAGCAGCGCTTGTGCGAGCCTTGAGGATCTCATCCTTGTCGCCCTTAAGAATACCCGCCTCGAGAAGACCGTCAATGGCGATCTGGTGGGCTAGTACGTGGACGTCGTCCCAGAGAACACCTTCCTTGAGGACGTCTATGCAAGCCTTTTGCATCTTGAGAACCGTTTCGTAGATGTGGCGCGACTCTTTGGTGAATTTGCCCGAGAGGGGGAATGTTCGTGTCTGGGATTGTTAGAGAGGTTCAACGTTGAAAGGGCGCACTTACGATATCGGCGGCGTAGTTGTTGTATTCGCAACCAGCGTCCATCAAGAGGTTAAGCTTTCCCTCTGTAGGAGCATCGTTTCCAACATAGTGCAGCGTAGCAGCAGCCCTTCCAGCCGCAGAAATAGGATCATACGACATCTTCTTACATCCATGTGCAAAGCATCGCTCCATAAACACGGCCTCAAGCTCCTGCTCGTTCTTAGCAGCCTTGGCCTTTGCAAAGACAGCACGGTGTCCGATGCCAGAGACGTAGTTTGCCTTTCGCAGCATAGCAATCTCGTACTCATCCTTGACGACACGGGATACCTCGATAGCGTTCTTGAGAACCTCAAAGTTCTTGTTGTCGAAGCCGATGAAGGAGACGTGGTCGGAGATTTGGTTCGCGATGGCAAAGGCGGAGGATTTGGGGTTTTCGGCGCCGAGGTGGACGAGGGTTGCGTTGAGTTCGGTGGTGAGCTTTACTTCGTCCACATCGTATTGTGTCAGGGCCTCGTCGATGCTGACGGGGAGGCCGGACCAGATTACGTCGTCGGGGTTGATGGGAGGGATGAAGAGGATTGATTTGGAGGATTGGATGTCGTAGATGAAGTGGCAGTCGGGAAGGTTGCAGCCGGTGAGGTAGTAAAAGTATCGTCGCTGGCTGTTTGAAGATTAGAGGGTGGTCTAGAAATAAGGACATCGGACGCACCGGAAGGGTTGGGGCTCGTCGCTGTCTTCCATCATGCGAGTCATTTGACTCTCGAGGTAGATTATACCGTTCGCATCGGGGATGTCCTTTCGGATGAGGTCGACGACGCGTTTGGCGTGGTCTTTGCCTGGGTATTTGCCCTTGAGGACAGCATCGTAGTTTTCAGCGACCATCTTTACAGGTGTATTCGAGAACGGTCGTCGTTGCGCGTAAGTCGTAGGTGTAGCGAATCTCTGTCGTGAAGTCGTAGAGATTCCTCGTGTAGCTTTCAAGGAAGAAAAACAAATAGCAGTGGGGGATCTTGAAAGACACCGAGATAGAGATAGCGACAACCCCGCTATGGGCCTCGGAGTCTTTGTTATGACGGAAGCCATCAACGAAACAGGAAGCTAGTGGTTGCAGTTCACTAATCGCCTGCCCGTTACAGGTGGCTTTCAGGGTCTTGGAAGTGGGGGTTTTCCCTGCGCAAACCGCTGACAGCCGGACCTCCACTAAGAATACGATGATGGATGGAAATAAAATCGGATGATGGAAGATTCCATGCCTCGGTATGGATCCAAGACGGATCATTCTTATTCCTTAGTAGTCAATGGGTAATGAAATATATTATAAGCTGCAAGCTATGTACATCTGGGCCAAATAAACAAAGAGGTTATCGTTAAATGTCAATTGAGTTACTCAGAAAGAAAGTCGAAGATAGCATCGTAAGTAAAAGTGTGAGAGTATGCAAAGTTCAGTCCATGGCCAGCACCTGGAACAACAGTTGTGTTGAACCGCGAGGCTTGAGTGAAGAATCTCTTGGAAAAGTCGAGCAATGAAGGAAGGTCTTCGTCTACACTGGTGGTAGAGTAGCAGTTGTCGCCGCAGAAAGGAATATCGCGTGCTAGAAGATATCAGAATATGTTCCGGAGTTAATTGGTGTGAGTGAGTAACTTACATCCAGTCACGATTTGGACTGGACCGGTGTATGTGTTGTTCACACCAGCAGGTCCACCCAACGTCAACAGCTCACCAGGCGTAACAGGCTGAGCTTTCTTATACGCCTCCTCCAACATCTCAGGATCAAAATCCCCCTCAGAGAAGAAGTTTGTATGCACGCTCACAGTTGAAGCTGTAGCGACATAGCCAGGGGGATACTTGCCCTTGGCAGGCGAGTCTGTAACAGGGATAAAATTATTGCTAACAGCGAACCAAGGCAAATAGGCAGTAGCCTGAGTAAAGCCGGTAAGAACAATAGCATCAGTAAGTTCAGGAGCCTCATTCGCGAGAGCGTAGCTGATAATTGAACCGAACGAGTGGCCTAGGTGTACGACCTTGGAGTATCCGCTGCAGCCGCAGCCGGGAAGGGAGCCTTCGCGGGCCTTGTGAGTTAGGGCTTTGAGAGCGGCGATTTCGATGTTGACTTGGATTTCGTTAAGAGGATCACCCTTGGATGAAGCGCCGATGCCGAGACGGTCCCATGTTAGGGTTGAGTAGCCGTGTTGATCAACAGCGCGGGCGACGTAGCTGTAGTTGTAGTTCTTGAAGGGAAAGTCCCAGTAACTCCTATCAAACCCGATACCGTGGGTCATGATCTGAAGTTCATGGCCAGGACCGGCGTCGGGTTCGCAGTATGTTGCTGCGAGATCGTAGGTACCGGTGACATTCTTTTTCTGCTCAAGTCAGCTTCCCTCCCATACCTTAGTAGCTGGGATCACTTACACCCTTGGCGATAGTAAGAGGATAAGGTTCACCACCCTGTCTAGCAAGATTGATAATAAAATTCGTAACATCAATCTTTGACAGAGGAGTCTCAATGCCGAACTCTGTATTCTCGGAGGTGAGAGATACAGGGACAGTAATGTTTGTGCACTTGCGTGCCGAAGCAGCAGTGAGAAGGGAAAAGAGAGCCAGAGATTTGAACATTTTGACTGGGAAGAAGCGAAGAGAAGAAATGTATGATGAATTGAGTCCGTTATTCCCAGATGGCGATCATCCGGGGACTTTATATGAGACGAGACATCACTGGAAGGATGGCTAGAGAGAGAGGGAAGCATGTCTCGAAATTACAAGTTGAGCGTCATCCGCTGATCGACTCTACGCAAACGGGCGAGCCTAGACTGCATTGGAATAGCGGCAGCATGTCTGTATACTAATTTGTATCATCCCGGTAGTTGGAGTTGTTTCCTCTCTGGTAGTGTCCATGACGCCCGGATTAGATCGCATATCGTACTCCACATTTTCCGGCTCTTGCTGTTTGCAGCGGTCCGACCACCATTGGGCACGACGCTACCATGCGAAACTTATGTTAGTCTTGTTTGCAGTAGCTCGGAAAGGCCCGGTAGCACAAAGTTGACCAACCGGAGAATAACAACACTCGGACACTAACGTGCGGGCTGGCTATTGAGATCTTCCCTCTGGTACCCTTTGGTAGAAGGGCCTTTCCGCAAGACGGTATAAGCCGTATCTTGCTCGCGACGAACGGCATCTTTGAGATTACTGAGTCCACTCTATGCAAAGCGGGAGTTTTTAGTCATGACTCCTATTTGGAATCCCTTGCAGAGAATATATGCGCGATGTCCTTGTTTCTTACTTGCCACTTTATGTTCAGCTACTGTGGTATCCCGCTTCGGTGAGATGTTCGTGCATGCATGTAAGACAGAACAACACAACAGAGGCAACTTTAACTAACAAAGACACCATGGATCAAGGTAGTATAGATTAAAAAAAATGACAAATTACCTGACAGTGAATCTGGACCGTTGCAGCCGAGATCCGCAACAAGAGCTACCCCTTGCATCGGATTGTGATAGGCATGACTATCAACTGAGACAAACACACTGACCGACTAAGAAAGGTACGCGGGGTGTTCTAGCGTCGCTAAGCGGAATTGCCCCATGTATGTAAGGATAAGCAGAGCCTTACAAATAATGAGTGTGTGTGATAAGTCAGAGTCGTAGTAAGATTACCGGTTTGTTTCCGCAGGATGCGCGATGGGTAAATGACAGGACGGCAGTACCACCGAAGATAACAGTGCCAATGAGGATGACAGTATCAATGCGTATCTCGCTTGTCTTGTACTTTGAATATATTTGGAATAGTGACTCTCGGCAGTGGCTCATCTGATCTGAATCACGGGCTGGATTGTTTGAGGTTTAAACGGAATATCTGAGACCCGACTCACCTCGTAAAGAGGCCATTGAGAGAGGGACAATTAAGACCGAGACGGTTCAATTGAGGCTTGTGCCGCTATGCGCTTCTTGGTCTTTGACATTAAAAAAGACAAACGGTCTGATCAATTGAGCAAACGGTGCCAGGCTGTGGCACAAAGTGTCAAAGCTATCGTGGGTTCGACTGGTATCACGCAAGCAAGGAGCATGGATACAAACACAGACAATACCAGCTGGGCGTTTCTTATGTTACATCGAGCATGGGAACAAGGATATTGATTGACATGTCAATATCCTGGAGCTCTTTTTTCGCAAGCGCTGACAGCGGCAAGAAAGATCGCAGTCTCTCAATTGCAAATCACCTCCCAGTGCTCCGCCCACACAGCAGCCATCTGTTGAAGTCGCAAACTCGCCATCAATCTCCAATGGACAATTAAAACAGCACTTCCGTCGCGCATTAATAAGAAGTCTCATCATGGTCACGGTCGTCTGTCTCTTGTACCGCATTACTTTCTCGGACTTCAACTTCAACACAAGCGTAATTGGTTTAGTGGTAAAATTCTCCGTTGCCAGTCGAGTTCCTCAGGAACCAACAAGTATCGGGGAGCCCTGGGTTCGATTCCCAGATTACGCAGTACTCGCCTTTGTCAGGCGACAATTCCTTTTTGATGTTTTTGAGGTCATTCAGATTTTGTTGTATGGTTGGGAGGTGGCTTGCAATTGAGAAAGTTGGTAGGTTTTGTAAGGTCGACTGGGCGGGCGGTTTTCTACAGGCTGTGCCCACTGGAATTCTCCACTACAGCACTTACACGCCAATTCTGCCAATCCGCACCTCACTGACAACATCAATCCAAATAAATTTTTTCCTAAACTGTTCAACATGTTGTTTCTTATATCTCTGTTTCGAGAGGAAATCTTCCTATTATTGCCAATTGTGGCTTCGTCACTATGCGGGAGGCCGACCAGCTGAATGCCCCTCCTCAGCCGCTTTCAACTCCTCCTTCTCGGTATCACAGCACCAACTCCCCATCGTAACATCTTCCAAACCTCCCAAATGAATGCATTCCATCTTAAAATTCATCGCCATGAAGATCCTTAATAGCATAACCAGACGCATCCGCTCCTCAGCCTTTCACCGCACACACTACACAGGCTCTCTCCTCTTCAATCTAGCATCCTTCATTCTCCCCGCCCTCTACGGCACGCTCTCCAAATTATGGGTCTCCAATATTGACTCTTCAAAGGTTGTTCTTACAGATGCATTCACGTACATGAACACCGCTTCTGAGGCTGTGAATGAGGGTTTACCGAGAGCTGCGTGGGTTATTATTGGTGATAAAGCTTCTAGGTCGCTTGCGAAGCGTTTGCAGCTTACACATACTCTTATGCTGTTTCAATCAGTGCTGGGCTTGATATTGAGTATCATCTTTGTCGCAGCTGCAGAGGCTTTCGCTAGAGGCTTCGTCCCCGAGGAAATAAGAGATGTGAGCCTCACATATGTCAGGATCACATCGTTCACGGTCTTTGCTGGGACCTTGGAAACAGCTGTGTCAACAGCGACGAGAGCTTTGGACAAGCCCGATATCCCGCTGGCAATCAGCAGCATCAAGTTCGCCGTCAATATCATCCTAGACTTCCTCATTATCTCCAAATTCCACGTCGGAAACTTCACGCCTACGGTGAATATGCAGGGTACTATACAGCTCGTCTGCAACCTCGTCGCTGCCATCGCCGGCCTTGTGTATTTCTTGTGGTCGAATACATACTCCTTCGTCAAACATACACCGCGCGAGCCGCAAGATAAACTACGCCCAAGTTTCGATGCGCTCAAAGTCCTTCTTCCACCTGGCCTTATCTTCTTCACCGAGTCAGCTGTGAGAAATGCATTGTATCTTTGGCTTGTTAGTACTATTGTTGCGTTGGGCGCGGTGTATGCTACTGCCTGGGGCGTCTTCAATACTATCCGCTGGGGACTGATCATGGTCCCCGTTCAAGCACTTGAAGCTACAGCGTTGCAATTTATTGGACATAATTGGGGAGATTGGCGACGACGGATGGATATCAGCACGCGCAAACCTCGAGCTTCGATCAAGGATTTACAGAACATCACACGTCCAGCACTGAGGTCTCTCACGTTGGCTCTCATCTTCGAAGTCCCCATCGCGATATTCCTAACACTCTTCGGCGCCAAGCCTTTCGCAAGGTATATAAGCGGTTCAGACGAAGTCGCCGATGTGACAGCCTACATGTGGGAGAGTCTGGACTGGTGTTATATCTTTTACGCCATGTCAACACAACTTGCGACGATTCTGTTGGCGACGCGACCGAAGTGGTATTTGTATCAGAGTTTGGCGAGTAATCTGCTGTATGTTTTGCCGTGGGCCATTGTGTGTCAGGTTAGTAATTTGAATGATGGGAATGCGTGGTGGTATTACAAGTTTGTGTTTGGGGGGAGTCTTGTTTTTAGTTTTGCGGATATTGTTGTTGTTGATGCGGTTTGGGGGTGGTGTTTGTATTATGGGAGGATGAAGTTGGAGGCTTTTAGGGAGTGATTAAATGTGTTTATTGTTTTTTAATGAGTTTGTCTGGCACACTGCCTTGCCTTTGTCGCCATATGCAATTGTTTTGTTGTAGGAGGGACAGGTCAAATGAAGGCTGCCATTAGAATGTGTATAACACAATTGGGCTACGTTGAGGTACTCTTCAAAAAGACTCAAGATCAACCAGCGCGAAATAATGGCGATTGAGTTTGTCCAATACATGCATGTAGTAAGCCGCCGATGCGCATTCCTGCATAGCCGTTGAACCCAAGGAATGAGGCTTCATGGCTTATGGTCCTTGGCTTCCAGAACATTGACCATGCGGGCCTCGATGACGTGCATTTCCATCATTGCAACTGTGGACGAAACATTCAGACCCGCCATTACTTCATATGGAGACATTCAATCCAGGCTTGTACTGTAGCCGAAGAGCACAGGTCACGTATGGGTCGCGAGAGTTCAGGGTCAACCGATTGCACAAACGAGGGTATTTGTTCGCCAATTAATACATATTAAAATATCCAAATTCTTTTGTCGCCCATTATATAACCACCATCCAAATTATTGACATGTAGAAAGATGCAAAGTCGCAAACTGCTTAAAGCTGGAAACCGAAAGCGAAAGAAGAGAAAAGCAGAGCACCGACAGCGACACCCATGGTGCTGATACCGCTCTTGGCAGCAGAAGAAGGCGCATCAGTCTCGGTGGAAGAAGAATCGGCCGAAGAAGCAGTGCCGGTAGCAGTAGAAGTACCAGTAGAGCTGCTCTCATCATCATCATCCTTATCATCATCGTCCTTGCTGGAGACGACGCTGGCCTGGGCGGTAGCAGGAACCTTGGCGTCCTCGGTCTTGGTCACCTTCTTGCTGCCGCTGCAGAAGACGTCGGTGTTGCCAGCTCCCTCCTTGAAGAGACACTCGCTGAGGGCGTCGGTGGACTGGTCGATGGCGACGCAGTAGATGCCGCAGTCATCGTAGTAGCTGACGATCTGGGCGTCGCCGCAGCACTTTTCCATCATGGAGATGTGGTCCTTGGAGTAGGGCATGGCGCAGGTGTTGTCCTGGTTGGGCTGGTTGTACAGCTGGGCTGCGCAGGCGGTGCTGCTGCTAGCAGCGGAGGCGGAGCTGACAGAGGTAGACATTTTGGCGGAAATGAATAGTATTAATTAAAAGCGACTGTAGATGGTTTGGATAACGAATGTGAGGTGGTGATGCGAAAAGAGATGGGAAAAGAGAGAAATTCGAGTCTGTACGCGTCGGCTAGAGGCGAGTTTTTGTCTCGGTTGGCGCATTAAGGGGTTAATCCGGGGTTTTTACTGTACCTGGGCCTATCACCTGTAAATCCAAATTTAGCAGACTTTGCCTTCTGGGTTTAGTGGCTCCCCGGGCTCGTATCACTCCCAGGATGTGGGAACGCGCCAAGGGACACTAGAGGACCCAGTTGCTAGGCAACTTGGGAAAGGATCAGAGTCACTGAGATGTTGGCAACGGTTATGGCGGATGTTGGTATAGAACTCTAAGGGTCTTTTATAGCTTTCTGTTGAGGGTGTTGATGATGGCAGTTGAGGCAGTTACTGTATCGTATGTATGGATATGTGAGAAGTTGATAAAGTGAAGAGACTTATTAATGACATAACTGTGGAACCAATTTGCCAAGAGGTGAGATCAGATCAGGTGGGAAATTGGTTGCATCATGCACAGACGTTGAAAATTTATATGGAGGCTTAATTGATGCTGATATCAAGAAGGCCAGTTGACGCAGCCTGTCGCCATTGAATGTAGTCACAGAGATACAATGACATCGACAGGTAGTTAGACTGGAAGCTATTCTCTTAAGGAGTACCTGACGGAAGAATTATTTGTGTACTATGCGGCAGAGGGTGCTCATGGTCATCTGCATGGGTCGTCGTATGGCTGCTGGTGGAGATATCGATCGGCTAGCTGGCGAGCTGACAGCTGAAGCGAAGTCAAAGCATAGGCCAGGCCCATGACCCTACTCTGTACAAACTCAGTGACTCTTTTACAGGTATACAGGGTATGCTGCTGGCCACCAAAACACAAGACAGATTGAACAAGATTCTCGTTTGCGATCAGTATCTGCTCTTTGTCAAGACACCAGACCAAGCGGCGCAATCGCTTCGGCTCAGCTCCCAAGTCAGTGATGAACCATCACCGAGATCGAGGTGCAAACACAGGCAAGCATTCAGGTCACAGTCACAAGCAAGCACGAAAAGTTTTGATCAAATATTAAATTGAGTAGATTACCCATTAACCCTCCAATGCGTACTAAGTTTTCCAACCACAACGAAGCCAGACACCATCAAATTACTCCCCCCAAAATGCTATTCCTCTATGCAGAAGAAAGAAAGAAATGAAGTCGCTATCAGATGCTAGTTGCGCTTAGAGAAGAGCAGCGGCAACGGCAGCAAGGAAAGCAAGACCGCTGACAGCCTGCTTACCAGCACCGTTGACGATGGTGGGCTCGCAGTGGTCGCCAGAGCAAGGAGCCTCGCCCTTGGAGCCAGAGTCGGAAGATCCGCCGTTGTTCTGGCCCTTGGAGCCGGAGCCTTCGGTGGTGCAGTGGTCGCCGACACAAGGAGTCTCGCCCTTGGAACCGGAGTCGGAAGAGCCGCCGTTGTTGCCAGAGCCGCCGTTGTTGCTGCCCTTGGAGCCGGTCTCCTCGCAGTGGTCGCCGACACAAGGAGTCTCACCCTTGGAGCCAGAGTCGGAAGAGCCGCAGTGGTCGCCAACGCAAGGAGTCTCACCCTTGGAACCAGAGTCAGAGCCGCCGTTGTTGCCACCCTTAGAGCCAGAGTCCTCACAGTGGTCACCGACGCAAGGAGGAGTAGGCTTGGACTCGTGCTCAATAGCAGGGCACTCAGGGTGGGAGCAAGCAGGAATCTCAGGCATCTTGGGGTGCTCAGGAGTACCGTAGCTGTTCTCCCAAGGCTTGTAGATAACCTGACCGTGCTCGCAAGACTCGCAGTCAACGGGAGTGTAGCAGACATCGTAGTTGTACCAGTCATCGCACTGCTCGGGCTTGTAGACCTGCTTGCCGTTGCAGCTTCCGTTGGAGCAGTAGTGAGGAACATATTGAGAGCCACCCTTGCAGTCACAGGCCTCAGAGATGTAGACGTACTCGCCATCGCACTCCTCACCGGGGTAGGGCTTGAAGACGTAGACGATGCGGCCGCCCTTGCCAGTCTCGGGGTAGCACTGGCCGTTGTAGCACTCGTAGATGGCGGTCACGGTCTTGGTCTCGGTTGTGGAAGCGTCGGAGATGGTGGTTGTGAAGGTGGTGGTGATGGTGTCCTGGTCAGTGACGGTAGCAGTGAGGATATCGGTGAGGGTAACAGAGCCGCCGAGAGAGACGTAGACAGTGAGGAGGACGGTGTTGGGGATGGCGGATTGACGACGGCTGAAGCGGTTCATGCGGTCGAGAGGAGCATCACCACCGCAGAACTCAGAGTCATCACCGGGGCACTCGATGTCACACTGGTCAATGTCGACACGGCTGGTGTTGTCAGAGTCGATCTCGTCACCACAGTAGCAGTCAGTGTCGCGAACACCGAAGTATCCACGGCCATCACAGTTGCTGGCGCAGCGGTCCAGGTCCATGGAGCCGGAGGACTCAGAAAGCTCAAAAGTAGGGAAACCGTTGTTGGAACCGACACAGCCGAAGAGAGCAAAGTTACCGATGGAACCAGGGAAGCCAGCAGGAGAAGTAGCGGTGGCAATAGGAGCGGTCTCGGTACCGGTAGCAGTGACAGTCTCACCCTCAGAGTTGGTGAGAGCACCCTCGGAGTTGGTAGCAGCGGTGTCGGTAGGGATGATGGTCTCGCCTTCAGAGTTGGTGATAGCGCCCTCAGAGTTGGTAGGGAAGAAAGTGAGAGTCTCAGTGCCGGTAGGCTCTCCCTCAGCGTTGGTCAGAGTAGAGTCGGTGACGATGGGATCAGTACCACCACCGTTGCCACCACCGTTACCAGTGCCGTCGTCAGCAGCGACCTTGACATTAGCAACGGTCAGAGCAACTGGGTTATCACCACAGATGTTGTTGAACTTCAGGACGGGATCCTGAGCGCCGGCCTCAGCTCCATTGGTGGACTTGCCAACAAGACCGTCGGTGGTCTCAAGGTCCTCAATGAAGACCCGCTGACCATCGACAGTGACTTCGAGTTGACAGTCAGTGGCGGCACGCTTACCGTTGTTCTCAAGGGCCTCAACAAGGATGGAGAACAAGATCTGGATCAAGTCGCCGAGGGAGATACCATCAGGGAGGCCGCCTCCAACAGAGAAGGTAGCAACACCGTTGGCGATACCACTGAGCAGGACAGCGACGCTACCGTCGGGAAGGGTGGTCAACGAAGCACCAGGTCCGAGATCGGCATCGGCAAGATCGACGGGAGCAGGAGGACCAGCAGACGAGCTAGGGATAGCAGTCTCAGTGCCAGTGGCAGTGGAAAGCTCAGTAACAGGAGTACTGCTGTTGGTGAAGCGCTGAGCAGCAACACTCGAGGCCAAAGCCAGGAGCAGACCGGGAGTGAAACGCATTGTTGTTGAAGGTTGATTAAAGCCAAAAATGAACTTTTTGTTGTAAAGTGCAGATTATAAAGAGTGAATTGAGTTGGAAAGCGAATGTTGTTGTTGTTGTAAAAGAATGGACTGAGCCTCGATGAGAAGATGAGAGTGAGGATGAGTGAGAAGTGATTTGGGGAGGAAGTTGTTACATCTTATATACAAGAATTCGGTACTATCGAGTTGGATATTGGACTACTGTTCACGATATTCACTAACAACGGTTGCAGTGTATGGGATTCCAACCGCCCTGCATGCGACATTCCTGACGTGATGGCTAGCCTGGTAATGGTATAGACACGCAAGGGCAGCACCAAACTTACCCACTATACGACGATAGTTGGCCAAATGTCTCACCAACTCAGGTACGAGATTCTGGATTCGGCATCAACGAATGTAATTTTTGTACCTGTCTATTCTGCTTGCAGACTAATTCCTAAAGTTGTAACCCGCTCCAAGGAACCGGATGCATGGAAGCGGCCGTTGACTCCTGGCAGTTCTCCCTTCAATCAGGGACCTCAAGACTCACGATAATAGTGCGATGTACATTTTCTTACCAGTTTCCCGGTGCTTTACTATGTTCCTGCCTTCCGCAGGCCAAGGCTCGTGAGCCGACTAGATGGGCCAACCTTGCGGTCCACATACGTAGTGAATAATCACATACTCCAAACTTACTCAACCAACACAACGTTTCCACTCACAATTACAATCCCTCTTGGCAACGGCGGTACTCGAGATTCATGCTGTGGCAACAAAAAGCAACCAGCCGAACTCCTCACCTCAGACATTTATTGTCACTTGTCAAGCGAAACTTGGGTAGCCGAAACAGGTTCTTTCACCACTGAAAACGGACTGGATTCGACAGGACGCGTATGGAGTGTCTCACGTGCTTCGTCCGTCTTGGCTGAGACATTGGATGCTTGTCTGTGGTTGACTGGCTGACGATGCTTGCGGCTGAAATGTTTGCAGCGCAGGAATTCCAGGTGGATGGTAAACTGGATACTCATGCCCGCAACGAATGATCGGCTGTTTCATAAATGTTGTCTGAGGTATGATGTAGGGAGTTTGGGTTGCTGGGCTGTGTTGTAGACATGAGATCAGATCTTGTTCATGTTATTCATAGATGAACTTGATCGATAAGCTCATTTCCAGTAAAGATGTGATTGAGATTTGCTTGATAGGAATTCAATTTAATCTTCCCTCTAATTGAATTTGCATGTGGCGGTAAATGCACTGCCCTTGATAACCCAATAATCCGGGTGGGCAATTGGAAGTAGTGCTACCCTATATGATTGTGACTCGGCCGAGACTAACGATCTCAACGTTAGATCCCCAAAAATAGAAGGTTTGCAGTTCAAACGCTCGTCAACGATCTCAACGAAGAAAGTTTAGAATTGAATTCAAGTATAGCATCCAGCTTCCCAACGACGAAACATCATCGTACCAAACCACGATTCTGCAGAATCACTCCCTGTACTGCATCGCTCGGACCTTTTCCAATAAACTAGTTGACGCCGTCGCAGCAACGACATTCCCCTTGCAACTCCAGGAATGAGAAGATCCGCGTTTTTATCCGCCTCAACTGTGTAGCCTTACTCGTAAAAGCACAAAAGTTGGCCGATCACATGACCACAAGCCAGCAGCGGATAATGACATGCTGCTGGAATGGAGAAGTGGACAAGCTTTTTGCTGTTGCGGGTGCGGCGGCACGGCGGTTGAGACATATCCAGGGTTGGGGTTGGCTGGACTACCCCCTTTGTCTGGACTACCTATGATGTGGAATGAGGATGTCACGAAAAGAATATAGCCGTCACCGCAAGTAAAAGGGTCTCTGTTTTTGAATACTTGGCCTAGCGGTTTTATTCTCAGGAGGTAATTCATGAGACATGAGGAAATAGCTTTTGGTTTCGCGGAGGGATTAGGTACGTGCCGATGGGTTAGAAGAGCTTGGAAAAGGAGAAAGGAGATAGCAAGAATGACGTTCGAATTACATTGAAAGAGGACCTCCCTGATATTCCTCATTCTTGGACACCCTTATCGTACCATCTCATCTAAAGTCACCGTGAGCAGCATTTATTCTCTCTTCTGATGATTTGTTCCCTAAGACCAAATTCGAAATCTTGGAAATACCACGGCTGCAGGGCTACCTGAACTCTGCGGAACCATATCCTTGGCCAAGACCCGCGAAGGCGCCCTCAACCTGCAAGAAAGGCGATATATCATCCTTTGGGTATTCTATTTGAGAGTAAGCTGACATTGTTAGTAAGTTTTGTAGCCTTGATCTATGTTGTGGTAAGATATTATCATCTATCCAAACATGGCCGGTTTATCTTTACCACAGTTTCCAGGACACAAGACTGTTATCTTATACAAGACATTGTCACCCAAAACCCCGTGATATCGCGCATAGTGTACTAACAATAAACTCTGTTACATTACGTGCAACTTCGTAATTTATCCCTAATGCGTCATGGTATCGAATCCTTAAATCCTTCTCCGGCTTATATCACTATTCATCCAGCCTATCCGAAATATCTAACTGGTCACAACCCCATCTCCAACACTTGATCTTACCTACCAATCCTTCTGCATCAGCACTAATCACGTTTTACCATTAAAAGTAACCACGCATTCGGTTTTGGCTGATTCCTTTCCCTCTTTGTACGCGGTTATATCGGATTCTGTGCTTATCCCGTAGGATCCTACGGAACTAGTGCTTATTTCCATCACCTCCCTCGGACTTTTTGGAAGTGATCCAATTCGTCAATAGACCG
Source organism: Fusarium coffeatum (assembly GCF_003316985.1). Classification (NCBI taxonomy): domain Eukaryota; kingdom Fungi; phylum Ascomycota; class Sordariomycetes; order Hypocreales; family Nectriaceae; genus Fusarium; species Fusarium coffeatum. Next base: position 94,649 of record NW_022158075.1, read on the forward strand.
AAGTATATAATAGCGATGTGGGATATCTACAGGATTAATAATTCCGCTTTGCCAGTCCTTTACATGGGAAACTCAGTCTATCTTCTATATAACTCCCGCCAAAGACGGTCTGATTTGCTGTTTTGTCGAGTGCAGTATATTTCAAAAAGTCGGAATAGACTTGTTGAACACATAATCTTCTTCAAAAATACTCCTTTGTTGCTTCTATCACTACATTATTAATCATGGCCATAGGACATCCCAAACGCCCCAGGACGAAAGTCGCAGATCTTCCGTCCAGCTTTCCCAACGTCCCAACCTTTGAAGGCGAAGACACCCTCGATTCCTCTAAAGTCGCCACAGACTTCATCAAAGACTTCTCGGATGCCATCACCAGTTCAGACTGGGAGAAGCTAGCGAGTCTCTTCGTCGAAGACTCGTGGTGGAGAGATTCTCTTACCCTCACATTTGACAAACGCACCATCCATGGAAGAGATGCGATCATCTCAGCATGGAAGACACTTGCTGAAGACCACAAGCGTAATCCGTCTGATGTTTCGGCTGATAAGGAGGGCATGTGGGGGATGGGACCGCAGTACATGCGCCTTGCGCCTACGCTTGCTTGTCTGGATGTTCCCTTTAGTTTTTACACAGATAACCCACGTTCCAAGTGTGTTGGACAAGCTAAGCTCATACCTGTTGATGGAAAGTGGCTTATCTGGATCTTGAGCACAGCTGTTCAGGAGCTCGTTGACCATCCCTTCGAACAACTACCCCGACAGTCACCGTCTCTCATCGACAGCTCTCAACGCGGCAAACCATCAGCTCAAGGTCTTCCCAATGTCTCCGGTATCCTAGACGTCGTTGTCGTCGGCGGAAGCTGCAGCGGTCTTGGCAACACCATCATGCTCGACTCCGCAGGCGCTGATGTCGCTGTCTTTGACACAGAGCTTGAGGCAGGTGGTAACTGGTCTACCTCACGCTACTCGAGCGTTATTCTTCATCACAATAATTTGATGGTGCAACTGCCCATGTTTCCCATTCTCAAGGAAGGATATCCTGAGTACATGGGTGGTAAGGATCTGACGAGATACATGTCTTCTGCTGTGGAGCAGCTCAAGCTTCCTTTCTTCGGAGGTATTGAGGTCGTACGAAGTTCGTGGGATGAAGGTGCCCAGCATTGGACGATTGACCTGAAGGATATACAGTCTGGCGATACTTCCACGATTAAAGCAAAGAATCTTGTTCTATCTAACGGCTTTCTCATTTCAAAAGCAAACCCGAACGTTCCATCCCTTGAAAATCGAGAAGCCTTCAAAGGACCTATCGAGCACACATCAGAATATCACGACGCTACTCAATACAAAGACCTCGATGTAATCGTCGTTGGTACCGGCAACTCAGCTCACGATGTCGCCAAAGATCTTGCTCTCAACGGCACAAAGAGCGTAACTATGCTCCAGCGCAGTCCTACAACACTCTTTGACTTTGAAGTCTTCTTTCCCATCATCTCGATGCGTTATCAAGGCCAAATGCCCGTCGAAGCAGCAGACTTTCTAGAAAACTCTATGCCATTGGCAGTTATGCGAGATATGGCCAATGGCCTAACTGCATCGCTGAATCAAGTCATGGAGCCAAGACATAAGTTGCTTGAAGAAAAGGGGTATCAAGTCGAAAAGCAAGTCTGTCTTATTTGTCGTGCGTATGAAGAGCGTGGACGTGCGTTCTATGTGGATCAAGAAAGGGTTTTTGATATGGTGCTCGAGGATAAGATTCGTATTGCTAGAGGTGAAGCAAAGGGGTTGACGAATGAGGGACTCGTTGTTTACGATAAGGATACCGGCGAGGAAAAGACGATTCCTGCTGGTGGTATTGTTCTTGCTACTGGGTATAAGGATGAGGATTTACCTGCGAAGTATGCTGAGGCTGGTTTCGTCGACAAGGACTCGGCTGCCAGACTGGAGAATGTGAGTACGTTGGCTGTTGACGAGGAAGGCGAGTCACCTGGCTATGTGACCTATTCTGGTCGTAAGTTTTCATCTAACTTTTCTGTGCGTATGAAAGACTGCTTGCTAATGGTTTCAGATCCACACCTTTACTTCGCCGGTATTGGATTCTACATGTGTCGCTGGATCGTAAGTTTGACCTCGTTGCATGAGCGTCCATTGATTGCTAATATGCTGTAGGGTCGGTATATCAGTGTACAGGTTGTGGCTGATGTGAAGGGCAAGTTCCCTGAGCGCTATGCGCGGGATTAAGGAGTACAAAGTCAATTACCGTGGTAGTCGGGATGGAGCTGGGTGGATGTCCTTTCATTTGACCGATGCTTTCCTTTGCTGTATGAGTATAAAGTCAATGAGCAAATCAATTATTCACTACTGAAATACTCGGGAATGGCAGATGACATTTATCAATTTGCTCTTTGGCAAAGGCATGTCTGCAGGGTAATGCCAATGATAACCCCTTTAGCGACTATGAATTTGGTATTGACTCTAACCGAGAAAACAAGGGCAACAGTAACGGTTTTCAGGGAATATCTGCTAATAAGTTACGTAAAGAACAACTTGGGCTGGGTTACGTCGTCGCAGTGTGCCACGAGGACTCGGACTTATCAAGGTAGAAGGATAACATTAACTGCAAGCAGAAGCGCAACTCTCAAGACCTGAATTGAAACTAAAGGATCAACATTTAAATCACAGCCAAGAATAACGAGTCAGTTCATCATCTCAATCTGTAACACGTCCAGGCCTAGAACAATAGAAGCGCCTCGCCAAGATGAGCCTATTTCAAGCGCTTAGCGAAGATGCCGCACTCAAGTAAGGAGACGATAGTCGTTTCACTTTCTTCCTTTTTACGCCACATTGATATTAATAACGACAGCTAGATGATCTACCGGGAATTTGCATTGCGTGATGTACATGGCGTTCAAGCGGCAAGCCACGTAGCTGTCTCTGATAATTCTGATTCAAACTTGTTACACTCACAAGGATGCTACTCGGCGATATTTTCATGGTTAGCTTAAGCGCATTTTTGTCAATTGCTCCAACTTCCAAGTAACGAAGATGCTGTGACTCGGGCATTAATCATTATTAATTCTTACTCGATCGCCTCGATCGTAGTCCACATCTCGTAAAGAAAACCTGTCAAGACGAAAGAAAACCTGTCAAGAAGAGGAACAACATTTATCCTCTGCGCAAGAATCAGTTAATTTCGCCTAAGATATGACGTTCCTCGGCCGATCAGTCTCAATGCGCGTATAACCGCTATCGAATGCGAAGTGTTGACATAAAATGAGCCATTTTCCTTCTTATCCATTACTAAATCTCTTGGATGGCGGTTTGCTATCATAGGGTCAATTTCACTGGGACCAAGGGGATCCTAGCTTAGGTCCCAGTGTCCTTGGGCCTATCCACTGCGAGCGACATCCATGGCACGGGTAAGTCGGAGTTGCACGTGTTTTTGGTCGGTCTGCTGCAAGCCAAGTAAGCCACAGACAAGGGAAAGACACGCTGTGTGAGAAAGGGGAAGGAGTCTAGAATGTCTGTTGGTTGCACGATCAAACAGGGGTTCTCTGCATTTTTATTTAAACGTGCAGTGATGATCATGAAAATAGCAGCATGATTATCCCATGTGTTTGAAGTTCAGCTTGATGAGAACAAAGCTAATGCCATGTCGTCAGAATTTAGCCTTGAATGGCATTTATATGGATCATTAACGGGACCTCGACGTAATGAATAGAGAGACGTTTCGGGCTTTTATCTCGTAGCCCAGTGAAACGGGCGGGCTTAGCATGCCGTTGGACTCGCAGTGGTTTCTCGGCCCGATTGAAAGACTGTGATTATTGCCGTATTGATCATCTTCAAGGAACGGGGAGATGGGGAATTGGCATGGGGGGTGGATAAGGGTTGAGCTTCGGTATCGCTCAAAGAAGGAATAATGATCGAGCTGGATATCCGGGTCCCTGTTATTACCATAGCTCGGCCTTAGCTGCAGGAGGCCATCGATTACGAGTATTCCAGTGTCATGAATTGTTCAGTGTCTATTAAAGGAGGTAGAAGAACAGTAAAGCAGGAGTAATTGACCTCATTCTGACCCTCTTCAGCACGGGACAAGACCTAAACATTCGGAAGGGGAATTAAAGTGTCTAGTTGCCCACGGGGGAGGGGAATAGCTAATCGTTCTGTTACGTACTGAAAAACAACATTAAATCGTGGAGAGAGACGAGTCTCAGGCCATGCCCGTAACGTGTCTGTTCGCGTTGGGGCGGGTCTCCGGTAAGAGGAGCCGTTCAAGTTCAGCTCCCCCCTGAAGAATTGAAGAAAAACCCACGAGGGCTTCACGGAGTCTGTCCGTTTATTTTCTAGCGTCTTGGTAGTTAAATATGGATCATCTCCTGTCTTCTAGAGCGTGTGGAATTGCAACCAATAGATGAGTGATGGTGAGAAGATACGTACACTCTTAGATAACCGAGCTTTTCCCAGAGCAGAAAAAAAACCCAATGGATCCCAAACCCTGGAGGAGAACAGGGTTAGACGAAGGAAGAGAGGGGGAAGGGAAGCGAAAAAAAGACAGGCAATGCCCCCTGAGTCAAACCCTTTGACCTCCTGAAGGTTTGACCAAGCTTTGAACCCTTTTTTTCTTTCTGTCCCTCAATTGTCTCTTCAATTGTTCTTGTTGGATACCTTGGCTACGTACCAGGCCCAGTTTATTCCCTCCTCTTGTGATCCTAGACCTGATCTGATCTGATTCGATACGTGCACCGACCGATACGATACCCTCCTCCTATATACGAATACTACTACACAATGTCCGGCCTCGACGCACCCGAAGTTGCCGCAGCCTACGACGCCGTGCGCGACGACAAGGATAGCACAAACTGGCTGCTAATCTCGTACGCCTCCGCCGTCGGCAACAAGCTGTCGCTCACCAAGACGGGCACGGGCGGTCTAGCAGAGCTTGTCAACGAACTCGACGATGGACAAGTCCAGTACGGTTACGTGCGCGTCGAGTACGCCAACGATAAGGAGAGCACGCGAGTCAAGTTTATACTGGTTGTCTGGATTGGAGAGAATACAAAGGTTATGCGCAAGGCGCGCGTGAGCATTGAGAGCGGCGATGTTAAGAGGCAGCTTTCGCATCATAGTATTGCTGTTACGACGGGGGATAAGTCTGAGTTGGAGGAGAAGGATATTGTTGTTAGGTTGAGAAAGGCTGGTGGTGCTGATTACAATGGAGGACGGGGTTAAGAGTCACGAGGATATCACGACTGCACGGCACACATATACCTATCATACATACATACAGCTGCAACAGCATGCAAGGAACGGCCCGTCATGACAAGCGTATCAATTGATCAACACAACATCCGCATCTTAACCGATCACGTGTCCCGGTAAAGACTTCAATGTCGCCGGACTTCTTAGATAGGAATAAGGCCAGAAGCTATCCAAGGTGAAGGGTGCAATTGTGCATGTTTATCTTGTTTCATCCTAGATGACTGACGATAGCTTCAACTCAAACCCCAGAAGATGCACGTTATAATGCGACACCAAAATCATGGCAGACTGGGATGGGTTGTTGATACCCTGACGATCACATACAGGATATTCACCAAAATAGGTAAAGTAAAGCTGAGAGATCGTCACGAAACCCGGCATTCGGCTTGTTTGATTGAGTTTGTCTGTCAGTCAATTGACCTGCATGAGCATCCCTCTGTTTCACATGCACCTTCAGCCACCTATAGCTATACTCGGTACACAGATACTCGGTCTCTGGTGGTTTAATTAACCTGAAAGCTTGGCCCAATACCTGAACAGTTCTTCTTCTTCTACCGTTCAACTGTAACGTAGCCTGCAGCAGCAACCAATATCCTATCAGAGTACCTCAGTGCTGAGAGTAGCTTAATCTACCTTCCACTTCCAGCTTGATGCCGAAACCTTGTGTCGGCCTGGCCGCCTTGTGGTTCCACTCTTTTCATGACGTAGCAGCCTATCATCTTCACCTCTTGAATCGCGCGAGCTCTTTTCCTTTTCAGCCCGCGTGCGCTAGACGAGATGGCATTTACGGGTTGGACCTATCAGTGAAGAGCTTGTGGTTGTACGGGCTTGGGTATCTCTGTACGGCAAGCTACTGATTGCGGTAGACTACTGAGCACATGGCTGTGGTTAAGAGAGGAAAGCATCGGTACTGAGTGAGACAAGTACAGGTACAGGTTAGTCAAGAGTCTTGAGAGCATGAACCATTGCCATCACAACTGATGCTTCTAGACCCTCGATTTAATGCTGTTGGTTCCAACAGTCAGTCAGACTACTGTATCATCAATCTTCCCCGTCCCTTGCTCTCATCGTCCTAGGTACCCTTAACTGCTAGGTAGTCCTGGCTTACTGTAACTGTCTAGACTGGGTCTTGGCTTCTATGGAACCCGCAACATCCCACTCTAAAACCACTCTTTTCCACTTTTGGACGCGTCTCGGGGGAGGGACTTGATTCCCTGCTTGATTGCCACCCATTACATAGCCTGGAGGGGGCCCCCCATGTTTCCCGATAATCCGCTACTCCAAATTTCTTCAAGGCCCCGTCCGTCACTTTTCAATTCCCCAGATTCAATCCGACCCTCTCTTTGTCTTTGTCTTGTGTTTTTAAATCCCCTCCTCCTCCCTCTCCCTTCCCTTTCCCTTTCGTCAACCCCCCCCTCGTCTATCTCTCCAAGCCGCCATCATGTCCAAACACGACTCGGGCAGCACAAGCACAGGTGCAATGGATCCAGTCGTCGAGCAAAAGCCTCGTCGAGGCTCAAAGGCTTCCGTCGGCAACAATGAAGCTGCCGATCAGCTCCTCGAGAACCTGGGCTACAAGGCTGAGCTGTCGCGAAACCGCTCTACCTTCCAGGTCGCCTTCATGTCCTTCGTCCTCGCTTCCATTCCCTACGGTCTCGCTACCACCCTGGCCTATCCTCTTGTCGGCGGTGGTCCCGTCAACGTTATCTGGGGTTGGGTCGCCGTCTCTCTCATTATTGTCTGTGTAGCTGCGTCTCTTGGTGAAATCACCAGTGTCTATCCTACAGCTGGAGGTACATTCCTCCCCTCCCATTGGAGCCATGTCTCTTGTGTCTCTGTCCCCGTGAATTAAACTGATTGTATCGTGATTAGGCGTCTACTACCAAGCTTTCATGCTCTCCCCTCCTCGATGGCGTCGCATTGCAAGCTGGATCTGCGGTTGGCTGTACATCGTTGGAAACATCACCATCACTCTCGCCGTCAACTTCGGAACCGCCCTCTTCATCGTCTCTTGCGTCAATGTCTTCGAGTCGAGCCCCGGCGTCGGCGTCATGTCCGGCGAGCCCTACCAGGTCTTCCTTGTCTTCTTGGGTCTGACCATCCTGTGCAACGCCGTCTCTTCGCTCGGAAACAAGTGGCTTCCATGGATTGACACCGCCGCCGTCTTCTGGACCTTTGCCGGTGTTATCGCTATTGTCGTTTGCGTCCTCGCTATCGCCAAGGAGGGTCGTCGTGATGCTGCCTTCGTCTTTGGCCACTTTGAGGTTAACTCTGGATGGCCTTCTAAGGGCTGGTCTTTCATGGTCGGTCTTCTCCATGCTGCTTACGCCACTTCTTCCACTGGCATGATCATTTCCATGTGTGAGGAGGTTCAGAACCCCTCGACTCAGGTCCCCAAGGCCATGGTCGCTACCATCTTCATCAACACCTTCGCTGGTCTCCTCTTCGTCGTTCCTTTGATGTTCGTCCTCCCCGACATGCAGCAGGTCGTCCTCTCAGCCCAGCCCGTGCCCTTCATCATCAAGAGCGCTGTCGGCAGCTCTGGTGGTGCCTTCGGTCTTCTGTTCCCTCTCATCATCCTCGCCATCATCTGCGGTATCGGCTGCACAACTGCCAGTTCTCGATGCACTTGGGCTTTCGCTCGTGACGGTGCCATTCCCGGTGCCAAGTGGTGGTCCAAGGTCAACACTTCTCTCGATGTTCCTCTGAATGCCATGATGCTCTGCATGGTTGTCGAAATTATCCTCGGTATCCTCTACTTCGGTTCATCGGCTGCCTTCAACGCTTTCTCTGGTGTTGGTGTCATTTGCTTGACTGCTTCTTACGCTACTCCAATTGCCATCAGTCTTTTCACTGGCCGCAAGCAGGTCAAGACTGGAAAGTTCTACCTTGGCAAGTTCGGTGCCGCTGCCAACTGGATCGCTCTCGGTAAGTCATCTGTCTCTAACTATAGTATATCTCGCTAACTTTCTCAGGCTGGTCTCTCCTCGCCATGCCTCTCTTCTGCATGCCCTCCGCTCTCCCCGTTACCCCCGAAACCGTCAACTACGCCCCCGTCGTCTTCGTCTTCGCGTGCCTGGTTTCTGGAATCTGGTACTGGGCTTGGGGCCACAAGAACTACGCTGGTCCTCCCACCCACGAGGATTAAAAACTGTTTTTTCTTAAAGCGAGCAGCATCTAGATGCCTTGACATTTATTCGACATTTTCCCTCATATCAGTCTAGTATATACGTGTGAGGATTTTAGTCGTGCTCTGTGCTTGATACCCAATACCTAGCTTTAGATAGGATGATCTCAGTATTAGCTAGGAAGATATTCATAATTCACATTTTCAAAATGCCATTGCGATGCGAGACAATTGATTGTGTCTCTCAGATCTGAGATGACGATACAGCATGCTTGACTCTGGTTGGTAGTTGGTTAAACGTCCAGAGGCGCAAAGGTTTCGCATGGGAAAACACTCACTCAGCCATCCTCTTTATTCCCACAACTCAATTGGTGAACCACTGATGCTCGCGTGACTAACGGTCAGAGACATACCTTAAATTGGGTATCACATGGGAACGAGGTAAAGCCATGTACCTACCAAACTTCTTTCAGCTTACTACGCCGCGTGCCCATAAGCGAATACGTCGAAGCCAATGAAGTACCTTGTCCTTCCATGACTGCTTAGTGGCTGTCGATTGTAGGGTTGCACGTAAGGTGGCAGATGACAGCGTTGTGCATTGAGGGTGTGGTGTCAATCTGACGGATGTTACGAGACTCGATCTGTATTGGAATTTGAAAACACCAAGCCTATTATACTGAAATTTGCTATGCACAGGAATGACCTTTGAATCATCCATCAACTTTGGAGATGACAGGACTTGTAGTCTTTTCCTTCGTCTCCCCAACACTGACTCCATCACACTCAACACTCGCACTCTCCTCATCCTCCCTAACCTCAGTGCGATCATATCCACCATTCTGCAATCCCTGATTCCGTCTCGACCACCAAAGCATGCCCAGTTGTACAAAAACAGACCCAAACGAAAACGCAGTCGTAAGCGGAAATCCAATAGGATACTCCGGCGCATCCGCAACCCTAAAAGCACGAAGAGGAATAGTCGCATGCCCAACATAAACGATCATGACCGTCAGCGCAACCACAATAGCTCTGGCTTCGGGCTCTTTGCGCATTAGTTCGGCGAACCATGCCATCAGTGCTGGACTTCCTGCGTTGACGGCGTATGTCATGAAATAAAATCCCATAACGATCTTATGGTCGGACGGCCAGGCGCAGAGCACACTTAGCATTATACCGAGCATCGTGGCGCAACCGCAACTGATCTGCCATCGCCAGTGTTTCCAGTCTGATAATCCGTTCAGGATTAGGTTGGTGCAGATTTGCATCGCGTAGCCGCCCAGTGGGAGGATGTTGACCTGGTATGTACTGTACATCCTGTTCCCAGCACTATCCTTCAGACTTTCGATATAAAGAACGAAGTAAGAATTCGCTCGATGCGCCCACGCATTCATTGCGAACGCAGCAAGGAAGAAGAAGGTAACAGGATGCGTAATCAACTTCCTCAATTTGCTCTTCAACACATCCGCAGGAATCAACTTTGAAGTCTTGGCTCCAAAATCGCCCATACGCTCCCTCGACAATTCCTTCTCTGCCTCAGTCAACCACTTCGCCCTCGTGTAGGCAGGTGTATCAGGAATGACAAAGAATCCCACAATGCCTTGCGCGATAGTGATGATGCCAGAGACGATAAACAGCCACTGCCAACCAGCTATGCCGTGAGCGCCGTTAAGATTCTTATACAGCGCTGCTTGGAGGGCACCGAGAAACATGGCGCCTGCTACGTCGGAGACATTGAAGCAGGCGATTCGGAGCGCGAGTTCTTTGGGGGTGTACCAGTTGAAGATTAGGGAGACGACTGAGGGCCAGAAGACGGCGGAGAAAAGGCCGAGGAAGAAGCGGAGGGCGTAGATTGTTGTTGCATTTTTGGCTTGGCATGTCCTATATGTGTGAGTTTATATATACCACATATAGGCTAGACTGAACTTACACCAAGACGAAAAGTCCCCAGATAATCTCACAAGTCGGTAGAAAAAGAGACGGTCGAACCTATAAAGTCAGCAACGCCATACCGTTATCAATAATTCCTTCACTCACCCTCGTCTGAGCCAACTGGCCAGGAACAAGTCCAATAGCATATCCGATCGAGAAAAAGGTATTAAACATAACCAACTCATTTCCATATAATCCCAACGCCTCTCTCATACCAGAAACGTAAGCCTGCGTTGTAGCCGATTGATCCATCTCTTTCATAATACCAGCGATGAACGTCCATGTGAGAAGAAGGCAGTCGAGTTTGAGAATTAAGACATGGCGAGGATTGCGAAAATAGGGGATCGCTTTGGAGATGTGTTTGAAGATGCCTGTCTGAGGAGGGTGAGATACCTCGGCTGGAGACACCTGGACTGGCGCTTCGGTGGTGGTGGTTGCCATCTTTACGACTATCTCACATCCAACGAATGGTAGCAATATGTAAACAAAGTCAACCTGTATCCTTTTTCGAAAAACTCAAATAGTCAAGATGAAACAGGAGTTATATACAAGGGCCATCCCACCCCAGTATCTCATACCGGCGATAGCACATCAAGATAGGCATTTAGCGGGCCTGTGAGAGCTCGCGTCATTTGCCGCGCAAACAACGACATTATCCCAAACGGGAAATATCCGTCGGGCCAAGGCCGGACATCTGCATTTAAGCTTAAGTTGTTTATCACGACATTGATACTGTACCATTTCTGATCTGCGCTTATCTGCCGGGGAGATCGCGATAGATTATCTAGATGGGGAAGTTTTATATCTTTTTGCCTTCGAGATGTGGTCTTGCTTGACAATGGGCGTAGAAGCGGGGAAGTTCAAACTTGATAGAAGGTATTGTGTGATATCACGGGGTTTGGATAGATACGATGCATTGTGTAAGAGTCCTAACGAGTTGGGTCTTTTAGACAGGGTCTGTGGATTGCAATGCAAGCCGGGGCAGGATTACAGGATAATATGGCATAACATGGAGTCTTGGTTATCATTTATAAGGCGAAGACTGAGCAGAAGGTTCATCGAGCTGAAAGCCCACCTTTTGAACGGATATCAATATACAAAGTAACAGCGGTAACTAACAATCATCCTCAATATTACATTCTGGTTAAGATGCGCTGCAAGTTTATATTCATGTTATTAGGTGAGTTAAGAAACTTTCCGCCTTTAACCCGTAAGTCTGAAAGGAAGGGTTGGTCTTATAATGCAACATTTAGGAATTTAGATCTAGGAGCATTTAGTTATGAGATACTGTAGAAGCTATTTTCCCAAATGATCAGATTCAATAAAGTCAAACATATTTGAGAATACATCTGGTAGGTCAGTTTATCTCTTGGGTGTTGGGGTTGACTTATACCTTACCTATATCTTATTCTCATTCGAATTTAACTTGAGGGACACCTAGCCTGTCTCCGAACGTATGTACACTGCGATCAATTATCATCTGACTTCACATAAAGCAAAAGATCGTTAATATTGGTTTGTTCATCTGTGTATATCGCAGGACCTGCTCCTCAGAAAAACTCAGTAGACCCTTGAGTCATTGAAATCGAGCGACAGCTAAGATACTGCTGAGTGGCTGCTTGTATATATTACGATTTATAATACGTCCAGAGACAGAGGAATGGACAGTTTCCAGTATCAGATATGTCATCCTGAATGGATAGGCAACAGGGCCTGAGCATTAAAACCTGTTCCTATTTGGTTCCTCCTATGTCCTGGTGTCTCCATGTCCAGCTTTCGATATATTGAATGGAAGTTGCTGTTATGGTCAAATACACCTTATCGAAGCCTTGAGTTCACCCATGCCTGTAGCTTTTCAAGACTCAGGCTGTCCTCTCCTTCCCGTCAGCCGCTTCCACCAGTCGTCTAAATGCGTTGATATAGTCTTATGTTTATCATCATCGATATGTTGATCTAGCTTTGGCGAAGCTGACTCTCCCCACGGGTAGAATGTTTGGATCAGCCCCGCGTGCAATGAGCAATTTAACCATGGCAAGTCTGGGCTTCTTGACAGCATAGTATAGGGCAGTTCTGTTTCCGGAATCCGTTCCATTGATGTCGTGTCCCATTTTTAACAGAAGTTCCACCAACGGAGTACTGCTCAAGGTAACAGCTTGCCGAAGGCCTGTCAAGGCCTGGCAGCAGCACGACTTCGTAAACGTCAAGTCACGATCACCCATCCATCCGTGAAACCAGGTTTCTGCAGTATTGCGGTTGTTGTCTAGAAGCATCTGTGTCTCGCAATCGAGCAGGGCACGGATGGTAGCTAGATCTCGACGAACCACGGCCAGATGCAGAGCAGACCAACCATCGTTGTCTTGCTGCGTGGCAATGCTTGGATCGTATTCCAGGAGGAGTTTAACGACATCCGAATGACCCATGTATGCCGCGTGGTGTAACGCAGTCCAACCGTGACTTGTTAACCCAAGGATCTCCAAGCGACCCAGCTGGAGGGTTAAATTCACAATCGAAGCATGGCCTCCGTTCGCAGCGCAATGCAACGGCGACATGCCGTGAGGGCTGATAGCACAGACTTCAGCACCGCTCTCTCGCAGTAATCTTACAATGTCTAGATGGCCCTGTTCTGCCGCATAATGTATCGCAGACCAACCATCGTCATCACGGCGGTTTGGATCATAACCATTGTCGAGGAGCAGCCTAACAATACCCGTCTCACCAGAAGCTGCCGCTTCCTGCAACTGAGTGCCAGACACGAATCTAACACGTTCGATAATCTTCTCAGCAATCACGATCCTTCCCAATCGGGCTGCCCAGGTCAACGCAGAATCCATATCCGCAGAGGTCGCAGCGATGTCCTCAAACAACAGTCGATTAGTCGCACTTTCTTTTCCAGTAATCACAGCCCAAGAGATTGGTGTAATTCCAGAGTGGTCGATGATATGTGGATCCGCACCGTGATTGACCAAGACTTCTATGCATTGCATCCATTCCATTTCCGCGGCGTAGTGCAGAGCTGTTTGTCCATTTTCGTCCCTGAGATTGACCTTCATACCGCTCTGAACAAGAGCTTCAATTAACTCTGAATCTCCAGACTCCACCGCTTGGCGAAGCTTGGACATCCTCAAATTGTCCTTGTCGTCAAGATTGAGCTTTGTCACGCCGTGACTGATTTGTCCGTCACGGTGATCCACATTGTTTCCTGCAATATCAACATTATCTTTGCTGTCTGGAAAGTCGAATGAATCATCGTCCAGTATACTACACATTGATGCACGTGTAATTCCAAATGACCCTGTGGTGACTTCGTCTTCTGGAGGTTGGTCGCTATCGATGTTCTCCACGTTCTCGTCACCGTCAGTTGGTAGCTTCTGCAGTGCAAGTAGAGCAATCTCCTTCATATGACCGGCGACATGTGACTCGAGAGCATCGGTCGAGAAGATAGTACTAGACCCCGCCTTTTCTGCGGGCTGGAAATCGTCTCCATATGGGCATTCTAGCACCTTATCGATGACTGCTCTCCGCGCGGCGTTGCTCAGGGCTGCGATGTACGTTTCAGGCACGCCGTGCTCTTCAATGGAATGCTTTCGGTATGCAATTTCTTCTTCAAATACTATGGGATCGTGAGATGGGGCTCTGCACTTCCAGGTCTGTCCGTGAGCAGTTTCCATGTGATTGGACCAGGCCTTTGATGTTTCGAATGTGAGAGGTTTGATATTGTGGCCGTGATGACATGCTTCCAGACATTGAGAAAAAACACAGATGAAAGGCTCTAGGTCTCCGATGACATGGTTCCTTACTGATATTAGCTGGGATCGCAAGGAATGAACGATTTGCTTACTGCCACAGCGATGACTTTGCGATATTCTTGAACTCTATAATAACACCGCAGTACGGACACTGCTGCGTCGGCGGCAGGGGAGGGAACGACAATTTGTTATTGACGAGGATAGATTTAGCACGAGGCATCTCAGTCTCGGGCTCGGCGTAGAGGGTTGCTACTGCGGTCTGTCGAGCAGTAGTTGCATTGGTTGCTGGCGCCGGAGACGGGGACTGGATCTTGCTGACTGTCAGGGGTTTTGGCAACGGGTTGTCCGCAAATCGTACTTTCGGGTTGCTCTCGGCCACTTTAGCAACTGTAACAGGAGCTGGAATCGGGTTTGGCTTCTGGACATTCAAGTCGATGCGGCGTCGGTGAGAGTGCTGATAATACAGCCGTCGAAGTCGTAGGGCGTTGGCTTCAACCAGAGTGGAGCAGAGGGCCTTCGGAGCCTCCGGAAATCGGAATTCAATATAGCATTTGGTGTAAAGACGCAATTCCTCTATTGCTTTGTTTGCCTCCTCATCGTCCTTGTATAATTCGATCTTCCGTGCTCGGTTAGCTTTGGCAGACTTCCGAATGGCGTTGGATAAACGGAAAAGCCGTGTTATTGTTCCGCCTATTGTCTCGGTTATCTTAAGAAGGTTCCCTTCTTCTGAATCGATGTCACTGTCCGAGTCGTTTGAGTAGTCGTCGCCTGTAACTTCCAAATCACCATGCACCGAGAGACGCCGCCTCTTTCTACTGGGAGTTTGTGGCGGTCGCTGGTCGATTGGTTTCACTGAGTCCGGGCTCTTGTTAGCCTTGCTATTCGATTGAGTCGAATGTGGCATGGGTATCGGGTATCACTCACAGGATAGCAGGGTATCGCAAATAAGATTCAAGAGTTCGTGTACGATATCCGCAGCTGTAGGGCTGAATCGAAGTCTGTAGTCCAAGGAAACGTTGGGCGGGCCGTAAACATCCATATTTGAAGTCCACAAAGAAAACCTTGCCAGCTGGTCGTCCATGATAGTGGGATCTGGTACGCTCTCCGGCATAGTCATATATTTGTTAAGAAGATATTGGCATTGTGCCGCATGCTCTGCAATTGTCGGTCCCGGGTCATCTCGTAGAAAGACATCGTCCATGGGTTCTCCGGAGGGCTGTAGTCCTTCCATGATGAAGTGACGCGATTCAATGCGACGAATCAACGAACTTACAAGTCAGTGGACTCATGTACGGCCATAAGACAGAACTGATAGGGTCCGTTTGACATGTCCGAACTTTTGGCTCTGTTCCCTCCCCGCTCCCCTCAGCATTCTCGTACCGGGGTCTGGCGGAAGTACTGTAGACTCGTTACAGCGATCATATCCCCTGTCTTCGACACAGCCTGACAGGGCTTCGGGCGCTCAAGACCCTGCTAGAGCAGGTCGCTGTAGACTGAGGCAATGTGACCTGATATTGGTTGCATTCGGGTTTAAGTCAGGCAGGATCCTGACTGGTAGCTGAGATTTTGGATTGGGCAGAGTTTGGTATTGGAAGCGACTGAGTATTGCTGTCCTCTTTATTTCGTCAATACCAACACTTTGAGCCGTAACCAACATGTCACGTCACAGGGAATGCTGGGCGCGTCGTATTCGAGATGTCCGAGCCACACATGCGTGAATGATGCAGTCGACTTGTAGTCAACTTGCAGCTACGCAAGATTCTGATTTGGTCCAGGTAAGCGCTGCTCTCAGAAGGATGCGAATGGATGTGCGCTTGTAGAAAGCGCCAATTCTGTAGAGGACAATTTGACCGCTATGACAATGGATCCTATCTGGCTGGGGGAATGGGTACATACCCCTGCAGTGTTTCAAGCAGTGCGCGATTGCGCATAATTACTGATATGATCAGTGGTCACAAGCCCTGCCGCCAATTGACTCATGTTCCTGTGGACAAGCAACCCGGAGGGACCGTTAAAGTCTTCAGCTTTGATGTACGACAATGGGTGACGACGATGATCCCCGAGGCTTTTTCCAATCCGTGCTTGGAATATTTACTCGGATCCGGCCACAGAAGTCAGCAAAGCCTCAGTCACTGAAAACACGGCGACAAGAGGCTTGGTTACGTGCAGATGCATTTTCGCAACAGGATGATCTTGACGGAGCGGACCCAGAAAGCGTCGAAAGGACTTTGCGTGCATGCGAACGCTATGTCCAAGACGACTATGACCAGGAGATAGACTCTGTTAGTATTTTTCTTATACAAGAAACTCCATGTCCCCGATCCCTCGGCCCCTCAGTCCCCATCTACTAACGAGACATGTAAAGAATTCCCGACAACCTGGACTTGAGCGGTATCCAGGACTTTGCCACATGGTTAACAATCCAACGGCCGATCCGTATGCCGAGCCTCGAACATCTACCCATCGAAGAAAAAGACAACGACGATGCGATGATATATTGGATACATTCGGAAATTTGCAGCAAGAAAGCAAGAGGCGTCAAGTTCCATATCGTCAAGAGTCAAGCCATGAGCCCAGCTCCCAAGACCCCGATGCCGACTTTGCAATGCTGATGAGGCGGCATTTGATGACCTTGGACGACGCATTGCGAATGCATTGGGTTTGTGTTTGCCAAAAGTGCTCGGGCCTGACTGTGGGACTATCACTGCCGCGACACACAAGGGGTCTCGAGGCTGAGGCCAGCTTCGAAGTCTTCTTTGGCGTGCGGTCCGTACCAGCTACTACATTACAAGAAGGCAAAATCACCGTCAAGTAAGCCACCGAAGGCTTCTATGCGTCTTGTTCTTACTAAAACCTCCCACACAGAGACTTACGCAATAGCACATCCAGGTGTGCATCTGAGCCCATACTTAGCCATCCACCTGAATTTGCTCATATATGCCGGAGCATCACAGAGTCCCTCGGTCAGCGAAACTGCCTACACTTGGCTCTGGAGAATGGAATATTCCAGCGCCTTCGACCGCAACTGAAAAGCTTTGGCAGTGACCGAGTATCTCGAACGATACCCTTGTTAGCATTGTTCAATCGCCAAAAAGAATTACTTCGTGGTGAATCGGTACTGCCACTGAAGGGGAAGCGGATTTTGGCTCTTACTCTGGCCTCGGCACTCCTCCAATTCTTGGAGACACCCTGGTTACAGTTCTCCTTCGATCATTCGAAAATCCAGTTCTTCGAGCCAATGAAGGATGGAGAGCTCCCTGATATCACAAAACCTTTCCTGTCTCTGGAGCATGTTCCGACTGTCTCAGCTCGCACTACACATACTTCAGAAGGCTCTGATTCTCTGAAACATATCGTTCATCCAAATGCCAGTGTGCTAGCCCTGGGTATACTCCTATGCGAACTTCACTACTGCATACCCGTGGAGCTAATGTCGAAGCGTTCAAATGCTGAAAAAGGCGTCAATGACGATATGTATACCTGTCTCGATAAACTTGAAGATTTGGAAGATGACGCTGGCGTTGACTACTACCTCGCTACAAAAGCATGCCTTACTGGTGATTACTATCCTACTGGAGAATGCGCAGGTTTTGAGGATGTTAGTGTTCAACGACTCTTCTATCAAAATGTTGTCAAACGACTAGAGGCCGTCGTATCCAAGTCATGGGGCATTCGATTGGACAACCTGGGCTCGTTTGACTCCCGGCAAAATACCTCTTGCTGGGGCTCCATCGGCCGGGAGGTTGTCCGACTACATACGAGCGAAGTTTCAAGGGCCAGTCCGTATCGCTCAATATCTAACACAATACCGACGAGCTATCCAACCCTACAGTCAGAAGCTTATTCATTAGCGAAACCTTCTTCGGCATGTCAAATTCAAGGACATTGCAATCCACCATCAAAGACGAGCTTGGCCTTTTTTGATGCAAGTCATCAGATGGGTTCTGAAAAAGAGTAAAGTGTATACCATCTGTTACAAGACTTATCACTAATAATCTATCAGAAGCCCACTTTCAGAACGATCGATGGAAAATCTACTTTCCTCTATCTATCAATTTGTAGATCTTGATGTCGACCACGTCGAGCCAGTACGAATAGCAATTTTGGATTCGGGACTGGATAACGAAAACCCATTCCTTTTCGAAGACCAGCAATTGCCGAAGCCGAGAGTCAAGGAAGTGAGGAGTTTCATTAACGGAACAGAGCCACACGAAGTGCGAGACGAAATCGGACACGGCACTCATGCTTTGGGACTTCTGCTCAAAGTGGCACCATGCGCAGAGATATATGTCGCTAGAATTGCGCGAGGGGAAACTCTGGATTCGAATACTTACGATGATATTGCAAACGCAATCAATTACTCTGTCGAACAATGGGATGCAGACATTATATCGATGTCATTCGGGATTCGAGAACAGCACGAGGGAATGAGCCGAGCTATATCAAATGCCTTGAGCAAGCGGACGCTTTTGTTCGCGGCTGCGTCGAACGATGGAGCAAATCTTTCCAGAGCCTTCCCAGCAAAATGTCGCGGCGTTTTCTGTATTCACTCGACCGATGGAAATGGTAACCCTTCGTCTTTCAACCCAACGGCTAGTGAAACAGACGTCAACTTTAGTCTTCTTGGAGAGAGAGTCTCCTCTCGCTGGCCGGCTGGTATGAATGGACACGATCAGAGCGTCAACGTTATGTCAGGGACCTCGGTTGCAACACCCATCGAGGCAGCATTGGCCGCATCGGTCCTATCATTTGTTCGGCAGCAGGATCAAAACGTTGCTGTGGAAAGTGATCGCCTGGGGCCGTGGTTAAAGATTGACAGCTCTATGGATGCAGTCTTCAAGGAGATGGCCGCAAAGCGAGGGGCGGGTTACGACTGTATCACGCCTGACATACTCTTTACTAAGGGCTCAACGAGGGAATTTGTTTATGCAAGAATTGAACATATCAAAAAGAACATTTATAGACATTGATAGAAACCTCAATTAAGCAAAAAACCTTCTATTAACGACTGGGGCTTCCTACTGAAGCCATGTAATATAGTGAATTCTTTAAGCTCGAACACAATAGACGTCCCCATGCCCAGTTTCATCGAGAGCAAGCTCAGAAGTCTCAAGTTCAGCTCCATCCACTTCTTCAACCAACACACATTCATCATCATCCTTCTTTCCACCAAATTTCATCAAAGCGCCCTCAGTATACTCCTCAAGCTTGACTCTCCGCCCAAACCTCAACCTCTTCACAGAGAACGCAAAGACGAACTCAG
The DNA here is from genome assembly GCF_003316985.1 of Fusarium coffeatum. Lineage (NCBI taxonomy): Eukaryota > Fungi > Ascomycota > Sordariomycetes > Hypocreales > Nectriaceae > Fusarium > Fusarium coffeatum. The sequence continues at coordinate 113,969 of NW_022158075.1, forward strand.
ACTCACGATTGGACTCCGTTGTATCACCATTCGTGCGAGTCCAATGACCTTTCGGGCCAAAGGTTGTGCCCAGGGATGGAATGTCGACACCAATATTACCTTTGACCGTAGTTGTTTGTGACGTAGAGTATTTGATCTGGGCACCCTTGACGATCTTGAGGCCCGTGACCATGAAGAGCTCATTCACGAGCTTGAGCTTCTGTCTGAGTTCTCTCAGCCAATTCTGCACAGCCGGTGCCTTGATAGCCTCTTCCACATACGCCTATGTCGGTTCGAATGCCAGAGTCGTCAATTTGTCAAAGGCGAACGTGCTTTCTGTTCTGTTGCTGTGCTCAAAGTCCGCCTCTGGGCCGAGTGATAGTCCACCGGTAGCCACTTGCAAGAACTGTGCGTAGACACCAAGAGACTGCCCTCTCTCATCTGAAACAGTCTTCTTCCAATCTGTTTCCTCGGACGGCGGAAATGTATCGGTCACGGGAACAATACTGCCTCTGTTCATAGGGTATTGTGGTGCTGACGTAGAGCGGATGATTGACCCGAGGCATAATGTGCCTGTTGGTGGTGGAGGAATAATATTGGATGTCGGGCAAAGGAAATATGTCTTGGTGAATGACATCTTTGAAATGAAAGGTGAAGCCGAGTTTCTCTGGGACTGAACTGAGTTGTCGAGTGACAAGATTAAGACTGTCGAGCAAGAGACTCGATTTCTGGTAGGCGCGTTACAACGAATCAAGATATGCCACATCAAGGAAATCTGTCACTTCTGCCTGGCCCAATCCCTGATAGAAGCAATAGCACTCTTTTGTGTCTCTGTGCTTGCATTGTTTGGAACCAACCGTCCACTGCAGGGCGGGGATGCCAGGCGCTTACCTGCATTATCCGCTGGGTCCAACTCCACTACGACAATACCCTGGCAGGCTGTACTGTAGGCTGTAAGAGATGGGGGTGTTGATCTAGAACAGTCTTCTCTAACTCGGCTGTAATGGCTCAGCCGACTGTAATCCCAACGGTTGAAGGTCTCGCTAGGTGCAGGTCACTAAACCTCATCACTATTCATGTTTACTGAGACCAAGAATTACACACGGCGCAAATTTGCGACTATGTAGTTTGTAGTAAATTTAAGAAGAATCCTTCTTTCAAGAGAAAGGTTTTTGATATGACAAACGAAAGTAATTGTAACAAAGGAAAGAAGTTAAATTTGAACCCCCAATCCCCTTCCATCTGTTAGGCTGTAGATGCGGATAGCTTGAGTCCACTGACTTACAGAGCAATATCAGGGTTGAACTCCAAAGCCATCCAAACATCAAGGTTAGGTCCACTGCCAGCCTGCCACTTGTGGTAAGGGTACGAAACAGCATTCTCCTTGTTTCGCACAGCATTGCCATACGAATCACGGTACCACATTCCACCATGCTCATAGAGACGTGGGAGCGCGACATGGTCGAAGTCCTTCTCGCTGGTAGCCTTGGTCTTGCCATCCTTGAGACGAGACATGCCACCGTTGCCAGTACCAGGAGAAAGACAGATGTGAATCTCCTCGAAGATATCGCCGGAGTGGTTGTGTACGCCACAGTCAACGTTGGTGCCTGCCATGGATGTTAGTGAGATGATGTTATGAAGGGATGGGTAGACTTACCAGCTGTCCAGAACTGCATGTGTGCAATCTCAGTCTTATCATCCGCGAAACGGAAGTGGAAACCAGTCATGTTCCAGAAATCCTTGCCCTTGAAGGCCCCTCCGAACCAAAGATCCTCGACCTTCTTGAACTTGAGAGCCTCGAGACCAAGACCGAGCTTGTTAAGTTCAAAGGTGGTCTTAACAGGGACATCTTCGGTCTTGGCCCACTCGCCGTCCTGGCCGGTAGGGACAAGACGAAGAACGATAGCACCGTTATCACCGGCGTTGAAAGTGGAGTCTTTGCTGGTAACGGGTGTAATGGCAGGGAAGCCCGAGTTACCCAGTGGTTTGCGAGTATCATCTCCGTTATGGATCGAGCCGTACAGAACCTTAATACCGTCTTCCTTCTGAAGCTGAATCTTCCCACCTTTGGGGTGAAGTTCGATGCTGATAGCGTAGTTGGCCACCTCGATGAGCGGAAGCTTTTGCGATTGCTGGACTTCATGAGGTCGAGCAAGGTACACAAGACCCTCGTTATCCCAAGCAGTGGGAACGATAGGAGCTTGGGTTGGAGTCTCGGAGGCGTACACGGTTTTGTTGAGGTGAAGAGTTGTTACGGGCTTGGGCTCTTCGTAGTACTGCTTGACATTGTAGCCGATGGAGACGAGGTCGAGTTTGCCGGCGCCGCCGAAGTTGCTGGGGTTTGTTAGTGGAGTCTTGGTGACGGGATGTTGGGGACTTACCCGATAGCAATACGGGCGGAGGATTCGTCGGCGATGCGCCATTTGGCGAAGATACCCTTTTCGAGATCGATGGGCTTGTAGTACATGATGCCCTAGACTAGTCAGATTGTAGTTCACAAGAGGAATTGGGAGTGTACCTACCTTCAGTGGGTGAGGACCCTGGGCAGGCTGGACGATTTGTCAGTATAGTCTCGTGGCTTCGACCGAGGGATTACTTACAGGTATAGATTCGTCCTTATCATCGCGATCAAGAGGCCCAAAGAGCGCAAGCAGGAACTCATCGTTACCATCGCCTACCATGGTTAGCACAATCCCTCTTGGTCCTTCGCTTCAACTCACCATCAAAGTCAGCACAAACAATGTAATGACCCGGTCCATCACCCCTCTTAAGTCTCTGGTTAGGCGTTCCATAAGTATCAAGCACATGCCTCTTCCACTCGACATTCTTAAGACCACGGTTGGTCTTGGTGTAAACACACGCCGAAATTCCATGGAAAGGATCTAAAGTGGCAATGTAAGCGAAAGGATCATCACCGAACTTGCCAACGTCCGCGCAGCCAGATCCCCAGTGGTCGCCGGAGCCGGGGGACAGAGAGTTGGGGAGTTGGCGGGGCTCTTTCGGTTCGCCGATGCCGATTATGTCGCGCTTCCAGACGTTGTCTTCGTAGTGGAGCCAGGTTGTTCCTTCGCGGGAGGAGATGATCATTGAGTCGAGACCGTCTGGGCCGTCGAACCTGACATTGTTAGTGGTTGTGTGGCTTGTGGGATGGGGGATTTACTTCTTTTGGGTTACTTCGTGGATGACGGTGAAGTGCTCGTCGTCGATGATGCTTCGGGGCCACTCGGTACTAAACAGTCAGCTTGAGTAAGCTCTTTGGAGGTATAGTATCTTACGCGTCGAAAACGTTCTCAGGTGCCTGGAATCGGATGATAGGGATAGGAGTAACCTAACTCGGGTCAGCAACACCGTTATCGACTCATGGCCAGAATTGGAGACTTGCCTTATCAGCCTCACCACGAACAACAGAAGCAGCAACCACCTCAAGGAACGACCTATCCACATTAGCCTACAGGCACAACACCACTCATCCTCAGATACACTTACTTCTGAGTAAAGTAACCAGCCTTCATACGATGCATAGCAGGCCATCGTCCAATCTTCCTCTCCTTCCACTTCCCATCACCAAGCTTATCACGACCAGGGTTCTCAAGCCAAGTGACCCAACCGCCCGCCATATCACACTTGAGCATGAAAGGGCCGTAGGTATGGCAGATGATGAGATCCATGAGGCCATTCTTGGTGATGTCACAGGCTACGACGGCGACGGGGCTATCGAACTTGCCGATGAGATGCTTGGTCCATGCTGAATACTTAGCAAGAAGGTAGAGGTGGGAAAGTGGAAGGGAAACTTACGCTGAGTTACCTCGGGGTTGTGATACCCGTTGGTACCAGCTTTCTCAGAAGCGGCGTGGACGGCGATGGGGTTGTCGATGAATTCGATCTCGCCGGAGACCAAGCCGGAACTAGGATATTGTGAGCTGGATATTTGAACGGGAAGAGAGGACTTACGTGATGATACCGGGAACGGGGTCTTCCTTGTCAAAGTGAAAGGTCTCAACCCAGTAGCCGTCTGAGCGCTTGTCTTCGATGATGTTAGAACCGAAGGAAGGCTCAGCGATGGTGGGAGGAGACATGATAACGATCTTGTAAGTTGTAGTGTTAAATGAATGAATGAATGAATGAATGTGATGTTTGATGAAGATATATAGAGATGCTGTGGTGAAGATATTTATACAGGTTACTCGCCTTCAATTACCACCAAAGATCACATGTAAGATATCCATCGAAGTCCAAGCTGCGTCTCGTCGTCCTGGCAGACAGCTCACTACATTTGCAACTATCTCAAATGAAGTCTTTGTCTTCTCAGCCGCACTGCAAAGAGTAACGACCTGATCGTGGAGAAACGCTTGCATGCCAAAATCCTGAAACCACCATCAGCCAAAATACCATATGAGGTAGAGCATCGCCAGTCTGAGCCCATGACATGGTACCGGATACATCGCTGATTGGTTGTCAATGTACTCAATGTTTCGCGGTCGCGGAGCATTTCTTCACTTCCCACCAGTTCGTCTCAGATCCCCTCTTTTGCAGAATGTCGCTATGACCATGGCGTTACTCCTAGCCTTCCGGAACATTTATTTTTATTGCAGAACACGAAAGGGTCCCTTGAAGATCTTCAGCCGCAACCCTACCTGGATTAGGATACTGTGCTACCAAGCGCTGACAGTCCGATACCGAAGACCCTGAGACATGTCAGACCAATCGGAGGGAAAGCTTGGCTTGAAGATGTGTCTGAGGGCCTCGGTTTCGAGACTTTGAGGCTTAGTGGAAATGACATATCCCTTTGCTTCTGGCTCAGTTCTTTCCGGTTTCGCCGTTGACACCCAGTATGGTAACGCTTCAACGTAAGAACCGGCAGTGCGGTATGCGCCACGGTACGAGCCGACATTAGCTCGTGAAATTAGTGCGACAATTCTGAAGGGTCCAACAGCGAAGAAAGTATCCCTTTGTGATCTGTTTTGAGCCCGATGCCCGAGCGGGATGTGAATGGTCGTCAATTGAGCTAGATTCCATTTACCTTGGATTGCAGGTAGCTTATGTTCGCTGAGCATCCTTCCGGTATCATATACACGCCTGCACCTGTTGTCTCTTGGTCTGAAGAAAATTGACGTTTCTGAGACCTGCATCGGTATTTGTCTCAACGCGGTACGGGTCACAAACAGTCACATACCAACGCACCTTCAGCTCTCGAAGCAGAGACATCAAATGTATTCATAGCAACATCCGAAGTCATTTTCCTCTCAAAATAATCAGATATTAAAACATCTTCCCTCGGTGAATCCCCCACGTCAATCCCAACTTGGTGAGTGAGTGCTTCTGTCTTTCAGAAATGAGTGAGTGCCTACAATTCCTCACTTCCCTTTCCAGCAACTCCGCTTATACGCCGCCAACTACAACCCCTCCCTGCAAAAACTCGTAATTCTTAGCGTGCGATGCATTCAGCTTCCTCCATCCGGCAGTTTCACGTCCATTAATCAATAATGTTAGTCACTTCATTACCTGAAATCCACAGCTGCATATGTAAGTGAGACGAACCACAGCAACATCAATCAGAAGTACAGAATTAGTTACACGACATGGTAAGCTGAACAACCCAAACATTCTTGCATCAAGTATTAATACAGACCTTTCTTCTCTCAATATTCATGTTCTTCATCACTCACTCACACTCACTTATCTATTTACTTACTTGAACTACCTTCATCATGGGTTGGGCAGAAGACGTCAAGATTCGCGATCCCTACAATTTTGTCAAATCCGATGACTTCTTCCAAAGCATTGACAATGGCTCTACCAAGATCAATCGTCCCAAATCAATCAGCTTCAAGGAAAGTGATCAGCTTATGAGCGATGGAACTAAGAATCCTGCTTGTAGCCACGGCCGCGTCTTTCGCTTCAACGATAATTCACTTCTGTTGATTCAATTCGTTCGTCCCAAGGTTTGGCAGATCCGATTTGATCCGCATAATGAGAAGAGTGAGGACTTTACCGATTTCAACACGTAAGTTATTTACCTGATTGAGAAGTGGTACTGGGCTAATGGCGGTAGTCGAACTATTATCAAGGATACCCTTAGCTCGCTTATCAAGACCCTCGATGGTCTCGAGAAGGTGTCCTGGGACGTTGAAGTCCTCGAAGACCCGCAATACATCGTCTTCCAATCCGTGCTCAACCCCAACACTCCCAATCGTCAGGTCCAGCTTCAGATCTACATCCAGCGCGACCCTTTCCAGATCACCGTCGTTCGTGTCCTCGAAAGTCAGCCACCTGCCGAGAAGCTGCCTCAGCTCCAAAAGAAGGCTATCCATGCCGACAAGATCGACTTGCATGAGACAAAGGGTGCCCAGGCGGCCATCATTTGGAAGACTCGACCCAAGGGATTGATGTACACTGAGCGTGCGACTGTCTTTGCAGTCGAGAAATCTGTTACTGCGGACTTTATGGGTTTTGGTGAGCAGGGTGGTAAGCATCTGTTCAAGAAGAAGACGTACATGAACTATTTCAGTAAGTCACACACCGATTAATGACCTGTATTCAGAAGATGCTGACTATTGCAGACTTCGACAACATGCGATACCAGAACGTCTACGGTAAAGGCCCTCTCGATGACCGTGAGCCTCTGTACCACTCCGAACCCTTCTGGATCGAAGTCGACTCCCACCCAGGCTACCGCTCTCAAGTCTCCACCTTCATCGACAACTACTCGCATATCTGCGTCGACGTAGGCGTCAAAGATGCCGGCGCAATTCGCGTGGCAACTCGCTTCAACGCCTTCCGCGCCATCATGGTCGCTGGAGACAGCATGCAAGATCTCGTCTCAACCTACACTTCCATCGTCGGAAAGCCGCGTCTCAAGCCAAGATACGTCCTTGGCTACCACCAAGCGTGCTACGGCTACGACAGCCAGGAGTCTGTTCTTGAGTCTGTTGCTGAGTACCGCAAGCATGACTTTCCTATTGATGGTATGCATATCGATGTTGATATGCAAGATGATTATCGCACTTTCACTATTGACAAGCGTGATAACCATTTCCCTGATCCTGTCAAGATGTTCAAGACTCTTCGTGAGCAGGGTGTCAAGTGCAGTACCAATATTACACCGTACATCAGCTCCATGCCCAGCGACAGTTACAAGACTCTCAATGAGGGTCTTGAGAAGGGCCATTTCATCAAGGATGATCGCGATCTTGATCCTACGGCTCCTAACTATTGGGACCACCGTTATGTGGGCTGGTCTGTCGGAAACCAGATCTTCTTCGATCCCAACACGAAGAAGCCTGAATACTACCAGCCGGATGAGTCCAAGTTTGTGGATACCTTCAACACTCAAAAGCCTTTTCACGGTGGCGTTTACTATGGTTGGGGAAATGGTCATCCTGGACACTATCCCAACTTGAACAACAAGGAGGTTCGCAAGTGGTGGGGAGAGCAGTATAAGTATCTGTTTGAGTGTGGTCTGGACTTTGTCTGGCAGGATATGACTGGTCCATGTATTGCTGAAGAGTATGGGGATATGAAAGGGTAAGTCGCCACCACTCTCACTCTCGCTCATTGCCAATAATAATGTGTCTAGTCTTCCTTTCCGTCTCAACCTCGACTCGGACGGCTGGTCCAAAGATGCGGACAAGTCAATCCGTAAAAAGGCCATCGAGATCTGGTCCCTCTACAGCTACAACCTTCACAAAGCAACATACCACGGCCTGAATAACATCCATAATATCTCCGACAGCCTCGAATGGCGTAAGGACCGTCGCAACTTCATCATCGGACGCGGTTCTTTCGTGGGCAGCCATCGCTACGCAGGTCTCTGGACCGGCGACAACGCGTCTACATGGGAATTCCTCGACATCTCGGTCGCCCAAGTGCTCGCCCTCGGAATGTCGGGTATCACCATCTCAGGCCAGGATGTTGGCGGTTTTGAGTTTGTCCCGAATGAACGTGACTTTGTCAACCCCGAGTTGCTCATTCGTTGGTATTCTGCTTACTCGCTTCTGCCGTGGTTCCGAAACCACTACACTAAGCGACGTGACTGGATCGATGGACCCAGGAAGGGGACTATGAGGAAGGATGGTAAGCTGTTCCAGGAGCCTTATGCTTATCAGAAGCATTATGAGCAGAATGGTTGGAAGTATCAAGGTCGTGAGAATATGCTTTACAGGGCAGTTCTTCCTGTTTGCAAGTACTTGATTAGACTCCGATACAGTCTCATGCAGCTCATGTATGATGCTATGTTTGAGAACATGATTACTGGTCTGCCCATCGCCAGAGCGATGGTCATCACCGATGATATCGACCGTAGTCTCTTCAACGCCGATGTAAGTGCCCCGTCACTATACCCATACTCAACTAACTCTTGCTCTTTAGAACCAATGGTACACTCGCAGCCAGTACATGGTCCGCAACGACCTCCTCGTCGCTCCAGCGCTCATGGAGGAATCCAAGCGCGCTACTCGCAAGCTCTACCTCCCCTACCCCGACAAGTGGTTCCCCATGAACCTTCGACCCGACGATCTCGGTGTTCCTCTCAACAAGGCCGCCAACGGAGGAGACCACATCGAGTACGACTGCCGCATCAGCGCTGATGATGCTCAAATCCCTTACATCACTCCTATGTACATCCGAGAAGGTGGTATTATTCCCAAGATCGCTGTTCGAAACTACATTCCCGATCCTTCTCTTCCTGCTCAGGATCCTAACCCTATTACTCTTCACGTCTACCCTGGAAAGGACAACGTAAGTATCTTCTGAGCTTCTAGTATAGGAATGGTGACTAACTGATTAGGACTACGAAATGTTCCTCGATGACGGTATCTCTCGCGACTCAGCCCCTATCGACGGTCACAGACCCAAGGTCAACGGCAAAGCCACCGACGAAAAGGCCGCCAACAAGTACTGCAAGGTCCTGATCACTCAACGATCTGCACCTATGAACGATGCCACCGGCGTCAAGTACATGCGCAGCATCGAAATCAAGGCCCCCTTCAACGGCTTCGGCGATCTTTCTCGAATCGTCGGCAAGGAGTACACTATCGCTCTCTGGCACGAACCTACTGTCGACATCAACACTCCTCAGGTCAAATCTGAGAACAGAGCTGTTACTTCGCGAACTGATGCTAATGCGAGAGTTACTCTTGTTACCCTGCCTGTCGATCTTGCGCATACTGAGAAGGGTGTTGCTTTCAGCTTGACTTATGCTGAGATGCCGTGAGGTATATGTGGTGGATTTCTTTTGTAATATTCCATTCTCCCTGACTTTTGGATGTTTTCTCGGATAATGGTTTTGTGTGACTAATTGCACGGAGGAAACTTAATAATAAACCCAAATTGTCGTTGCGCTTGGTGCGATGCACCTTCGTAGAGGTGACTGTTACGGATGGAGGCTCAACCTGCGAGTTTTCACTGGGCTCGTTTGTCTGTATGCTTTAAATGGTTTCCGTCTTGAGAAAACTTAAATGATGTATGGAGGGAGGCCGTTGTGCGTGATGAGCTGTTGTCGTAGTCGATGTTGTATGGAAGAAAGTGAAAACCCCGGAAAGCATTGAGTCTTACGTTCACCTTGAACCATTTTTTCTACCGGGGTAGAGGATCTAGGCAAGGTGAGAAAAAACTCTCTTGTGGAAACACCAGAGTCATAGTGCTTCCAACTTATAGTTCATTGGAAGCAACGTTTTCCTAATTGCCAGTGGGTTTAAACTTCCCGCTATGCAGTTATGAAGCTTAACACAACGGCATTAGTGAGGCAATATGAAGTCGAATAGAAAGTCAATCAAAACCCCAAAGTAAATCCACGATCTCGTCTTCTCTGTGTAGTATAAATACAAATCAACCTGCTCATCTTTCCCTTTCCATTTCACTTCTTTTCCCATTCATTCTACATCTCTCAGTTCAGAGTCGCTTTCATCCAGGCCTCATTTATATTCCAAACTTCTTACCACCTGCAAAGGTATAAAGCCTTGACAAGATGGAATACACCCACTTTGAAGTCGTGACCACAGCGTCATTCACCAGAGTGACGATAACCATAACCCCAAGCATGACCGCCACATCACCTGCCCCCAATCATCGGCCCGATCTCGAACATCGACAGAAGGACAATCCCAAACATACGAGATCTCTCAAACCTACCCATCCACTCCACAAGCTCTCACCAGAGCTCAAGATGTGTATCTTTGACCATCTTGACCCTATCGACAGCACAGCCCTCGGCCTGTCATCTCGACATATGTACCGCACTTACCGCCGCAGATTCCCCAACCCTCTCCTCCTCGGCCACATAGGAGAAGGCGTTTGGGCACTCGATTGGAACGATCGGGTTCCTGAATCTGGACCAAATTCACGTCGCCCATTATGCTGGAAGTGTGGCACGTGCCCTTGTAGGCTGCATCGCCATATTCAAGATCTTGTTGGTCGTGATGCTCTCAATAGGCAAAACAGACGGCGGTGGGAAAAGATGGGTCGTCCTAGAGAGTGTAAGGGAAAATGCGCTATGGGTGACATGCTGTTTGAGCGTGGTACTCGACGCCCTTGTGGATGCTATGGAGAGAGACCAGGCTCTTATTAATAGGTCTACTGCTTCTTGGAAGCCTACTTTAGACAGCCTTCACCTATCTACACATAACAACTAGCAACTGCTTGTACAGGGACAGCTAAAACAGCTAAGCAGTAGGTCAGCTAGAGCTTGCTTACTCACTTCATACCTACTCACTCTACAGGATGGAGATTGAGCTGCAATGAAAAACCTCTATATTCTTACAATTGGATACTACATCGTTTCTTTTATATTCCTCTTTCCCAATCCTCGTCTACACAACTTCCTGGGCATCATACAGAGGTATACAGCCTATATCGATAAGCGCTATCAATGTCTCTTTGCGATCGAATGAGATCATTCTTCATAGTCAGCCTCAAATATATGGCTTGTATGGCGAAGGGACATATCTAGATCTATGTAAAGAAGTTGCTTGCGTGGCCTTTGACGAAGCTGAGGCTGTGAGGTGGAGAAAGATTGAGTCAGTGGACATGGGGGAGTTATATTTTTGTTACTGTAGTTGAAGTAGCATGCGAGCACCGAGTATTATATCACTGTCTTTGTGACTACGACAGTAATTTATCTTTGTCTCTTTTGTTTTTACCTCAATTGATTCGACCCCTTATGTGTTCACATCCTTACTTCTCATTTTGCGTAGAATCACGATATGTCATGCCAAACCCACTCAAGCCCACTTTGTAGCTTGTCTTGTGGAGAGCCGTGTACCTATCAGATGCGGGCTTGTAGATCGTGGAGCCCTGTCTGGCCCACCTCGATTATGAATCTCGGAACCCTGTCGAACATCTCCACAACCTTTGGGCCACATCAATGATCGTCGGGCGTGCGCGCATCACTGTTTAGACGCGCGTCAAACTCACAGTGGGTCTCTCTGGAATATCGTCAAGAACTTGAACATCTGGATTTGGATGATGACGACGACTACATCAAAACACGATCATGAAGTTATTGAGATAATAGAAATGGTATCAATTGAAACTCTGCACAGATTGATCACTCGGCAATTCAGGTTGAATTAATAAGTACTTGATGAGGAACAGGAGCAGAGGAAGAGCGAACGAGCAAAAGATTGTGAGATAACATTGTACCTTGTCAAATATATAGGAAATCACACTCTAGAGACTTTTCATCGTGTATTCTAATCTCTACACAAGCCACTACAACTTGGTCAGTCGATCTATTTCTCTCAGAGGTAGCTTGTGATGATCAATACATACCCTGTAGATACGCTTTTCGTAAATTCCCTGACAAAACCCATGAAGTGGTTGACGATTTTGGGTCGATTTATAGCTGTGAGCGTGCTCTTAGTGCTGTCGTAAAAGCCACTTATCCTCCTCTAATGCCTCTGCAACGACCATCCACTTACAACCACACTTCCGAGATTTCCGTTGTCGGATCCCTACGCCTTCAGTAGGTTTGGGTTCTCCGAATCGGTCGCATTGGAATGAATACCTGAGCTTCCGGCCTTTATACGAGTAAGTATTCCGACGAACAATACCAAACCCATGCCCCTTTGCGAAGGTATTTACACATTCGAAGAGAGCCTCGGCTGATGGTGCTGCATCGCCTGGGATCGGTGGATTTGGGATGGGATCTGGGGTAGGCGACGAGGACTGTTCGACAGGAGAAGATCTGACTACCCGAGGGGGTGCTTGGGGGGATTAGACAGATCGGCCTCGGGGCGGAGAGTATGGCGGGGGCGATTCGTAGGCATCTGAGTTGAGTGGTGACCAGCCCCATCTCTCTCGCCACTGGCGTACTCGTTCGTACGACCGGGCAAGCTCAATAGTCAGTCTCTTCTCCTCCCCGATAACCTCGCGTACCAACTTCAAAACGGATTCAAACTCGGCCCTTGTTGCAATTGGGGGTCGTTGGGTGGATTGTGGTGGAGAGGAGGACAGTGGTAGATCGGTTTCAGGGCCTGGTATGGGTGTTCTAATTCGCTGCGATCGTGTTTGTCCGGATGGGAAATTATTCGAAAGGTGTATCTCGTGATCGAAACGGAGCTCCCATGATGGCTCATGGAGCCCCTGGGATCCGTGAGGCTGTGGAAAGTTTGAAAAAGCCTGTGGTAAGATGCGAAGAGGTTTCCAAGCGCATCTTCGTCGCCGTCACCATAGTACTGGTCGATACTTGTCGCGGTGCTGGTAGCTGACTGTGGTCTATCCGTAAGCAGTGGTGGGCTACACTCGGGTAGTCGGGTCTGTCGCTGTCATTTTCGAGGACGTAATTGATCGCTCGGGCTCGGCCTTCGGGTTCGGCGCCTTGAATTGCTCTCTGAGTTATGAGTAGGCTCTGGTTCAGACATAATGGAAGGTTATAATCGTCAAGGGCTGAGAAACTAGTAATGGATAGTTAATTATCTGATGGAGAGCGTTACGTCAGTCATTAAGGGATGAAAACTATAGGTACAAATTAGAGTTGTCGGCAGAACCGAGATGTGCTAACAAATGTGGGCCTTAGCGAATCAGATGCCACAAAAGTCATGCCCGTGTAGCCAAAATGTCATGCCCGTATAGCAATTCCCATATATATATATACTAACTATAACTAGAAATGAGCTTGGGCGGAGAGGTCTGGCTGATATACGAGGTAGGTGCTTCAGGCACCTTTAATAAGAACTTCCTAATTAAGATACTATGCTGGATATAAATTAGATACATCACCACTTCTCGGAGATGAATTTCAGACGTAAAAGTCTATCCCGTGAGCAGATCTGAGCTAAAGCTAAAGACATACTAGCACTCCGAGTGGACAGAGAGAAATCTCCAGCCAAAGCGAACAATGCGTGTAATTAAGATGTCAAGGTTGATATATAATATATAACATAGAAGAATATAACAAAAGGTTTTACCTTCAAGCCTTTTTAACATTATTGCCTTTTCTCTTAGGAACCCGAAAAGCCCAATAAAGTCCAAGAGCTGCGCTAATATTGAATAAGATAAATACCCAGACAAGTCCAAAGTCCCTCCAGCGTGTATCATAGCTGAGGTCAAACTGCGCCAAAAAGTCATTTGTGGTACCAATAGGGCAATAACCGCACTCATCGTGAGCGGTGGGATCCAGCACACGTCCACCGGCTGCTTCAGCAAAAGGTCCGAGAAACTCGCCACAGCTCATGTTGCCCACAGATGGTGGCACAATGTGGAGGACCTCATAATCGGCGCAAGTGACATTGTTGTTCGCCACCGCAGTCGACATGATACCGCCTACTAGATAGGTTGCTGGACTGGCCCGGTACATAAATGTCCAGAAACCGGGGAGGTCGGCTCGAGGGACACCAATACCACAAAACAGAATACACAGCATCCAAAGCAAGCTTGTAAGGACACCCGCCGTCTCAGGGAGGTCAATCCATACGATAGCAAAGTGTGCGAACGTACTGGTAAAAAGGAGGTAGACCCAGAGAAAGAGAAAGACAAGGAATCCACGAATAGCCTCGTCGTCTGGGGTGGTATTTCGGACAAACCCAACTGGGTAGTACCAGCAGAAATACATAATCACAGCCATTACCGTGTTCCAAAAGAGCTCCATCAGGATATTCGCCATGATGTATGTCATCCAACGGTAAATCTTGGACGGCCGCTCACGAGATTCGTATAAGTTGCGCTGTGGCACAAACATGGGCATGATTTGTTCGTTGATGTTGATGAAGAGGACAAGAAACATGAAGATAGCCCAAAGCTGGTTCTGAAGACCTTGGATAGAGTTATTCGCACTATAGCTGAAGCCCAGGTAGAGGGACTGTATCGAATGTCAGCCTCAGGTCAAAAGTCTATTTTGTTATTGTGACTTACCGACAGCGCGATCAAGGCCGTCTTTGACCACATATACACGGGAGACCTCCAGAAGTGCTTCGAAACACGTATCATCACTTCACGGAACTGGGTTGAGAAGGAAGCAACAAACTCTTGATGCTGAGATTTATCTTCGACAGCACTCACGTTACTCCTGGAGGAACCAAGGGCTCGCAGACGAGACAGTTCTTTCTTGGTCTCTTGGTACTCAGGAGAATTGCACCAAACCTGATGCCAGTCGATGCCCTCCGAACCATCTTGCGGAGGTTTGATGACTTCAAGCATCCACTCGGCTGGGTTGGCGTCCGCTGGAATGGAGGGTGCCCCATTTCTCTCGAAGTATTCGATCAAGCTCGATGCGTTATCGCCCAAGTCTAAGAGAGGTCAATATCGTTCGAGTACTTGCGTGTGCATGCAGCCAGGGAGGCAGTCACGTACCACCAAAAAAGACAGTTTTACCTCCTGGAGCAATCAGGAGGAGACGATCGAACTGGTTGAAGAGGATAGCTGATGGCTGATGAATGGTGCAGAGAACGGCCTGGCCGCTATTGGCAAGCTTTCTAATAAGCACCGAGATAGCCCATGACGTTTGGGAGTCTAGTCCAGATGTTGGTTCGTCGAAGAAGACTAGAAGTTGAGGTCTAGCAGCTAGCTCCACGCCGATAGTAAGCCGCTTTCGCTGTTCAACGTTGAGACCTTCGCCCGGCACACCAATGACGGCGCCAGCATAGTCTTGCATCTCCAAGACATCAATGACGTAGTCAACATATCGTAATTTCTCTTCCCGGGGGATTTCAGATGACTGCCGAAGGATTGCGCTGAACTCCAAGGCCTCTCGGACCGTCATTGTACTGAGGTGGATATCCTGCTGCTGTACGTATCCTACCTGGTATTGGAATGTTGCATCTGTTGGGATGCCATTGATCAACGTGTCGCCGCTAATAACACCGACCGAGACACGAGTTGCGAGAACATCCAACAGCGTCGTCTTACCAGCCCCCGAAACGCCCTGTTATTGCATACCATTAGTCCTCTGAGCTAAAGAAATTACGGTATTTGCTTACCATAAGAGCTGTGGTCTTGCCTGGCGACACCCAACCATCCATGTGATCAAGGAGACGGCGCTCTGCGCCTCCTTTGACTTTGATATCATAGCAAAGACCTTCCCAGTGGAATACCGATGTACTTGCGGTGAGGCCTTTTGCGTTGAGCGAACCGTCGTTGGTATACAAGTCGCTTTTCTCAACCGCCTGGCCGCTTTGGGCTTGGGCCTCTGGGTCATCAACACCGTTTGACTTCTTTCCTTTGACAACCGAGGGCATCTGACCCTTTCTGAAGATGAGGATCTCGCCCTTGGTCTTTGGTGGCTTTGAGAACTCTGCCATGACCAAATAAGCACAAAAGAAGAAAATTGTAAAGCCACAAAGGATGCCGACGTTCCTCCATTTGTGCGAATGCTGGTAGTCGAAGGCGAGGGAGAGATACTTGCTTCCATCAACAACGGATGTTCCAGGTTCCGAGCCCACTACAGAACATATTTGTGACTCTGGTGATAAGTCCTCATACCTGGGCCCTCGCGGGACCATCGCTGCACATGCAAACTCTCTTCCATGGAACTCATTGACCATGAGGGCCTCGAAGGCGTAGGCTAGAGGGTTGATGTAGCCCATCCACCATGACCACCCGGGCATATAGGTTGTTGGCATGGTAAACCCGGTGTAGATCATAAGACCCATTCCAAGGAGAGCGCTAGGAACCATAGCCTGCTCTGGAGTTCTAGTGATGCTTGCCAGGGTACGGAAGATGGCTGATTGAGATAGTGTAGCCAACAGCGTGACAAGGCAGAAGAAAAAGAAAGGGCCTGGCTCTCGCCGCAAGTGAGCCATAAAATAAACAAGAATATTAAAAACAAACATATTCGCAATCTTGTAGGGAAGATCGCAGAGGTAGCTAGCAATTGCTTGGGCAGACTGGTGGTACAAGGCATATCGGTTCTGCTTCTCGACGACGGGGCGCTCGGCATAGATGGTCAGGACTTCGAGCTGGCTGCTGAAAGCGTTGAACATCAAAGAGAAGAAAATGATTCCGCCGCGGTAGTAGAAGCTCGAGGAATCTGATTTGAGATTGTAAAACATGCTGCCGAGAATTAGAGCCATGATGAGGTTGAAGAGTAGAGATGCGATGGTAAAGTCTGGGTCTGCGAGAAGCCGCCTCCAGGCCCGCCAGAAGGTAAGCGAGACCTGTTGGGCGTAGGATATCATGTACGGAGAACTGGTACGCTGTGACTTGGCCTGCTCGGTACGTCTGGATTGCTGGTATTCTTCGAGTCTCTCTCTAGAGGGATGTTTTTGTTCGTACTCAGAAATCTCTTGGATGATTTGTTGTCGTTGTTTGCTGGCCTTCCATCGCTGGGCGAAGTCGTCTGGCGTACGGGGAACCAGATGCTCAAAGCCTGGCCTGATACGACGCTCATGGGGGCTGGTCATTGACGTCAAGAAGTCGGGTACTGTCTGCCTGCCTGGGCATTGGAAACCTAGCTCCTGGAAATAACCCTTGGCCTTAGATCGTTTCCCAAAGAATATCTGCCTCCCTTCGTAGATAACAGTCACCCTGTCGAAGAGATCATATGCAGACTGAGGTGCCTGATAAAGGTTGACAGCTGATGCAACTCCAAGTAAATCTGCTTGCAGACGGAGGTTCTGACAGAAGCTAATAGCGTTGGCACTATCAAGGCCTCTTGTAGAGTTATCCCAGCACTGAAACTTGGCTCGGGTGAGTGCTGCTTCAGCGATACTAACACGCTTTCGTTCGCCGCCGCTGATCCCGCGAACTACAACGTCTCCCACCCGGGTATCAACCGTATGCGTCAAACCGAAGATCGCCATCATCACGTCACGGTTGATGCGGTCGAACTGTTGGCGGGAGAAGCCGGTTGGGATGTGACGGGGGCTACGGGCTCGGCTCGCAAAGGTCAAAGTCTCTCCAGCGGTGAGATGGGCGAGGTGGTTGTCAAGCTCGGCATTGTAAAGAACATCGCCACGGAAGGGGGAACGAATACGGCTCGTTTCAATTCCTGAGCTACCATGTTAGAAGAAAGTGCCCCCCAAACGAACAAGTAGTGAAGAGCTTACCTCGATAGTTGATGTACGCGTCTGGGCTCACTTCAAGATCCGCCGTTTGAGATGAAAGAGTCTTCAGGAATGTCGAGCAACCGGAACCTGGCGGGCCCAAGACCAAGAGCATCTCTCCCTTTTCGACGACACCCTCGAAATCACGCAGGATGGTCAAGCGCTGTTCCTTGCGCTTGCTATTGCTAACCAGCCTCACCAGATCCTTGACGACTCTGGCTACGACATTTCCGAAGGACATCTGAAACTGCGCTCCAGTGCTCGAGCCAAAGACACTGAGGTCCTTGAATGCTACGCCGAGAGCACGCGGCGGGGCAGAATCCGGATCCGACTCTGTGAGCTTGGTAAATTCCCTGGTCCAGGCATAAGCGTCGAACGTTGCTGAGTTTGGATCCAGATTGCTGGCAGGTCTTGGACTGAGAGGATTATTGGGGGTATCATCATCAGGCTGTGGTGACGATGTCGAAGTTCCCGACGAGTTTGGCTTCGCGTATGTGCTGCTGACTCTTCGTACGAGCTCCTCGATGTTCTGGTCTGTAACGGAGTTCCTTGGGCTATGTTTACCCGTGGTTCGAAGCTGCTGTTCCTCTGGTTCCTTCGATTTTTCTGTTGTCGAGGGACTGTTGGACGACATGGTGAAGCAGCCTTATCTTGAAAGAGCGTTATGCCACTGACTAGTTTGGTTAACAATACAATAGCCAACAACTTTATAGATGTGGTATAACATCTATCGAAAGATGTGACAAGAGAGCGAAGGAAGTGCGTCGTACGTGCCCTTTGAATGGGAGACACAGACCTCCCTGTTGAGTCGTTGATCAGGCCGCTTCGGCCCCGAGCCACTACATAGCTCGGTGTGTTGTATTCCGACTCCCACCACGCTGGCACTTTTGATCAAGCGCCAACAGGGTCCAAGTCTTGGTCGAGGGTGTGAGACGGAATCTCAAGGGAGACATGGGCGTGAACGTTTCGCACACAATCTCACTTCCCAACACAACCCAAGGGGAATACATGCCTGCATCGGCTGTGCCATGGTATCAATTCCAAGGATGTCTGCAGTGTCAACTGAAGAAATTCCTCCGCTGGCTTACGATTCGAAAGTGCATATACTTGGCACGGGGTCAGGAAACTGTCCGAATGAGACTAGTGTCTCGGTGTTCGGTTCTTGGCATTGTGAGAACGGGAGAAACTTGAGCCGCCTTCCTTCGACTAAGCTGATCGGATCCACAGACATGGATCTTAGACTAGGTACCGTACTCGGCAGACATAAGCTACATAAGCCCCGCATAAGCTTAAAAGTCGCAATTTTCTCCGACGAGTTGACTGTGCCTCCCCCCAATGTTGCATCGGTAGTGGTCCCATGAGGATTTAGCCCCAACCGGGGAACTGCTCTCATTTGAGCCGCTGCAAATCATGACAGCGTTAAAATTACGCATTCTTCTGATTTGAACTGAGTTACGCCACGAAGGTAGCAGCAGCTAATTGTTTGAGGACTTTTGGGTTAGATTAGGTTATACACCAAGTTTGGGTCCGTCATCGTGGTTCAAAGCGCATTACGTGGCAGTTAACTACAATGTTTTTTATCAATATGTGGCTAACTCAGATACTCAAAGCAAGGTAGGCTGTAGACAATGTATTTGATATATCGATTTAGAAACAAGTGAACCTATTGAGACATGGTCTATGCTAGTTTCTCAGACTATCTAAGTCGACCCATTCATGGACTCCTTTGCAGCAAGATTCTGAGCATGAAGAGCCGCAGAGCACAATTTCATCTGGCCACTGGATCCATTTCGTCGATTGTATGCCTCACATTCCATTGTTTCTTTGGCCCAGCTGCAAATCGATGCGGCAAGGTTTTCGACATCCTCCTCTGTATTGTGGCCGTGGAAAACCAGCCTGATCCGGTCTGTTCCCTTTGGAACAATAGGGAAGCTGATCGGATAGACTTGGAACCCTGCCAGTTGCAGATGTATGGCGAGGTAGAGGTTATGCTTAGGCTTGGTCCAGACAGGACAGATCTGACTGACAAATGGCAAAGCATCCCAGTCGTCTTGCTCGTACAGAGGAATCCGAAGAAAGCCAGCATCATTAGCCTTGTCCCATATAGGGTTTTCAGTGATCTCCTCAAGAAATAGCTTCACGAGATGTTGGACTTTGTCCTGAGCCTAACTCGCTTGTCAATTACGCTACTGAGTATACAAAAATACATGGAAAAGAAGGGGTTGAAAGAACATACCGCTTGAGTCTTTCCAGCCCTCATTAACCTGTATGCAGCCCGTGTAGAAGCCACAATAAGGTTGGGAGGCGAGGTTGAGTACAGGACCGGCTTGGCGTGGTTGATCAGCATCCTCCGAACCGTGGCGTTGGAGAGGATAGTGGCACCAGAACCGCAGAACGCTTTACCGTAGTTTTGGTTCTGCACGGCAATCTCATTCTCTAGACCAAGCATGCTAACGTAGCCTTTGCCTTGTGGGCCAAAGCAGCCAGAGCTATGGGCCTCATCCACTACAAACTGCGCATTACCCCCGGGGAAGATCTCCTTGGCGGCCTGCACGAGCTCTTTGAGTGGGGACGCGTCTCCATCCATGCTGTAAAAGGACTCAACGGCAATGACAATAGATCTCTGACCGTTTTTGATCTGGGGCTGGGACTCTTTGACTGCCATGAGGGTTTCCACGAAATCATTCACATCGTTGTGTCGAAACGGTTTCTGGCATAACGCAAGGCTGTTCTTCATGCCGTTGTGGATGCTTGCGTGGACGAGCTCATCATAGACAATTGCATCGCCAGGGCGAGCAAGGGCAGTGAAGATTGCTTCATTAGCCAAGGCACCAGAGCCGAGGAAGAGTGCTGACTCGACACCATGAAACTGTGCAATTTCTCTCTCAACTGTCTCAAGGTAGGTTGAGTTTCCATTGAGAGGTCGAGTACCAGAAGCACCCAGCTGAAAGTCTGGATTGGCCTTGAGCTCCTCAAGAAAAGCTTGCTTGACAACCCCCGAAACGCCGAGGGAGACGACGTCGCAAGAGGAAAAGTCAACAGTGGCATTGTTCGTGTGGAACATGGCGCATGCTTGTTGAGCTCTGTTGGCGTCAAGTTCCTCTTCAAGATTCTTGTAGAAGATTGCACCATTCTTCAAGTCAGGGCCCCGGACTTTCTGGGCCTTTGCCCATTCTTCCACAAAGGATGAGGTTCCAGCCGAGACAGTCATGATGAAAAGAGCAGTTGGGGCTGTTGGGGTTCTGTGTAGATGCCTCGTATGAATAGAGAAAGGTTAGTTGAATAACAGTAGTACGGAGAGAAAAAAAGAATTTGCGAGTAGAAAGTGTGTAGATAATAGTTCAGCAACTTGCTCAGTTAGCTCTTATTACAATTTATCCCACTTAAGTCTTTTGAGAGACGACCAGACGTTGTCTGAAATTCCACCATATCGCCCCCTCGCTCTCTCAATCGCCATATTTGCCAGATTCATTCCCAATGAGCAAGCTACGAAGGATTCATTCCTAGTAAGAAAATTACAAAAGGACGTATGTTAGCAACACATCCATCCATACATTTGGATGTAAGCACTAGTGTTGTCAGTGCCGCAGGCGGGCCGTCCGGCCCTTTCCACACTAGCTTAAGACTAAGACCAAGCTTAATAATTTAGCCCAAAAAGAAACAGCCCCCACACTCCAAATACCAAGAGATGTACTGCAACGTACAATGAGTCGATTATCAAGCAAGTGGTTGTCGAATAAATTCAATTGCATATCTGACGTTCGACTGGGGCAAGGTTTATTTCAGCCTAAATGGAGTCCGAAGGCAGACGCCAATAGAGCTATTATCACAGGGCAAGGTAGGCGCCTGTCCTCGCCAAAAATGTGGACACAAAGCAAGGTTCAAGAAGAGACTGTAGACTCTGCCTCACAGGCTCAGTCCAATCAAGGACTGCCGGCCTGATGGTGCTCTGTTTCGGGTGGTATCGGAGACTTCCCCTTGGTGGTGGGTGGCGGCCATGCAGCCTTCGTTTGATGCTGTATAACCAGGCAATGTTACATGCGTAAGGCATGTCAGCATGGCAGACTGCATATTTGACTACATGGGATTATGGTAAGCTTAATTTGGTCACTTTGTCAGTTAGAAGTTCTCGGGGGCCTGCGTGGTTCGAAAATAACGCAAGCGACCTGTAATGCCACAAGCAGGGTGCAGGAGACAGGGATATCATGAAATTGCATCAACTCAGGGTCTTTGTACTCTTTTGTCGCGCCAATGGAAGCAATTTTCTCTGAAGTTTGTTGAGACATGATTCAAAGAACTTCAAAACATTTAACCCGAAACAATTTAGCACAATGGGGGAAAGCAGACTGTAGCTGCACAGTTCGTCCTTTTCAAACTAGTTATAAACCATTTCCTAGGGTATCATGTAAACATTCTGTGTTAGTCTGAGGTCCTAGTACTTTGCCGTTGATCAACCGCGAGTATTTAATCTGCGGGGAGAATATGACGAGACTAATATGACTTGTCCTTTTTAGACAGGCATCCATCAGACTCGCTTGCATCCACTGTCAGGAGGATTCCAGCAATGCAGCTAGGATCGGTTCCTTTAAGCATGCTGACGGCCGCTATAATACATATTTCAAGACATTTCTAAACGACGCGTGGCGTATAAGTGTTTTCAATCTGTATAGGGAAAGGACCGAAATACAGTACAAGGGGAATTGTGAGATACTGAACTGATAAAAGGAAAGCGCTTGCAATTGAGTGGACCGGTTGAGTAAAATGAAGTGGGGCATGCTTAAAGGAATGCATGAAAGCTATGTGGAAGATCGTACGTGTAAGATTATGTCCTTTCATCGGACACTTGACTATGTCAGAAGGAGCCGAAAGCTTTCTAAGCAGCTTACTCGGGGGTTCTCACTTACGGAAGTTCAGGTCATAGGTTCAAGGCTTGGCTGACCTTCCTTGAATGTAATAGTGCTTAGATGTATCTTAGAGGCGAGGTTAGGCGCGCGGTTTGCGTCAGCTCTTGATCAGGTTCAACTCCAAATAACAGTTCTCAAATCACAACTCAGCCGTACTGTAGAGGCCATAGAAACATACGACGGTAAAGATCGAGGCCTAGAGGGTGGGGGCTGTCTCAGTAGCTGCATGGTATCATGAGGCAAGACACTCTCTTAGGCCCCCAACAGATGGTATACTCTTCCAGGATTTATAACCACTAAAGACCTCGAGAAGCCAGAAATCTTGTGCCACAGAATCTCTTTAGACAAGACTTCCTTACTCCAACCATCTTCCTAACTTCGCTTCAACACAAACATTCACAATGTCTACAATGGATACCTTGGACAGTGCCACGTCTACACTGGGGCAGTCCATTTCTCAGTCCATCTCAACAGAAGCCAATGGTGCCAACACCCACGGGACATCTAATGGTACTCTTACAGGTGCTGTTAATGGGCATCCCAATGGTCACTCAAGTGATCTTAATAGTAGCCATACTAATGGTCATATCAATGGTCATGTCAATGGTCATCAAAACGGACACACAAACGGTGTCAACGGGAATGGGGTGGCTCACTCTCCCAACCCGTCTTTGCCACAAAAGGATTCTCCCGTCCCCATCGCCATCTGCGGCATGGCACTTCGTCTTCCCGGCGGTTTGGAAAGTCCTCAAGATCTTTGGGACTTTCTTCTAGCCAAAGGTGATGCGAGAAGCCGCGTGCCTGAGTCCCGCTATAACATCTCAGCCTATCACTCTGACTCGGGCAGGCCCGGGACCATTGCAACTCAGTATGGCTACTTCCTAGATGACAACGTGAAACTTGGAAGCTTGGATGCAGCCAGATTCTCACTCAGCCGAGCTGAGCTTGAGTTCGCTGATCCGCAGCAAAGACGTATGCTCGAAGTTGTGCGTGAGGCCTTCGATGACGCTGGAGAGATAGACTTTAAGGTTAGTGCATCCCACAAAGACTGGGTAGAAGTATTATTAACAGAATCTAGGGTCGGTCTATTGGCTGCTATATGGGCAGCTACGGCGAGGACTGGCTCGAGATGCAAAACAGGGATCATCAACAGTCTGGAGTGAACAGAGTCGATGGCTACAGCGACTTTATGCTCTCCAGCCGTATCTCATATGAGATGGATCTCAAGGGCCCATGGCAAGTCACAATCTGGCTTTGTTCAAGATGCCCAAGCTAACTGGAAACTAGTATGACTGTCCGTACCGCCTGCTCTGCGGCTTTGATCTGTCTCAACGAAGCATTTCAGGCTATACAGAATGGCATATGCGAGGCAGCGGTTATTGGTGGGGCCAACTTGATTATGGCACCAGGCATGACAGCCTTTATGACTGAAAAGGGCGTCCTTTCACCTGAAGGCCACTGTCGAACCTTCTCTGCCGATGCCAATGGCTACGCCAGAGGAGAGGCTATTACAGCAGTCTTTGTCAAGCCGCTCGATGCTGCAATCAGAGATGGAAATCCTGTACGAGCCGTAATCAGATCGGTTGTGTCAAATAGTGATGGCAAGACCCAAGGAATCGCCCAACCCAGCACCGAAAGTCAGGAGGCCTTGATGCGAAAGGCCTATGCAGATGCAGGCATCGCTGACTTCTCCAAGACGGCCTTTGTCGAGTGTCACGGAACCGGAACCCCTGTAGGCGACCCGATTGAGACCAATGCCGTGGCCAGGGTCTTCGGTGATGCTGGCGTCTACATTGGCTCCGTGAAACCTAACTTGGGTCATTCTGAGGGAGCTTCTGGCTTGACATCCCTTATAAAGGCGGTTCTTTCACTGGAAAACCGCACAATTCCTCCGAATATCAAGTTTACTAGTGGCAATCCGAAGATTCCCTTTCGGGAAAGAAAGCTTACAGTTCCACTGGATGCGGCACCCTGGCCAGAGGATCGTCTTGAGCGAGTCAGCGTCAACTCGTTTGGAATCGGAGGTTCTAACGCGCATGCAATTCTGGACTCGGCTCGAAGCTTTGGCCTGCCGCTCGAGAAGTTGGATGTGACCACAAGCGGGGAGCTTGTCCATGATAAGAGCCATCTTCTTCCCTTCTCTGCCTCGTCGTCGGCATCACTTCAGGCTATGACAACCAAGCTGCAGGCGTGGATCGAGAAGAACCCCAGCAAGCTTGAGGAGCTGGCCTACACGTTGAGCAACCGACGAGAGCATCTGCCACACCGATCTTTCATGGTGGCCAGTCTGAGTAAGATCCCGGACGCAGCGTCCCAGGGTGTTCGAGCTGGCAATACTCAACCCAATCTTGTTATGGTGTTCACCGGACAAGGTGCTCAGTGGCCCCGAATGGGCCGTGAGCTGTTGCTACGCGAGGATCTAGCGTTTCAGAAGAGCATTAGATCTCTGGACAAGCACTTACAAGACGTGTCCGGCGGCTTGGAATGGACCATTGAGGAGGAGCTTCTCAAACCGGCGAGGAAGTCTGGCGTTCAAAGAGCCGAGCTTTCCCAACCCTTGTGTACCGCTGTTCAGATTGCTTTAGTGGACCTCTTTGCATCTCTTGGTGTTGTTCCATACGCAGTAGTCGGCCACAGCAGCGGAGAGATCGCAGCAGCTTACGCAGCCAAGGGTCTTACGGCAAAGGAGGCAATCGTGATAGCCTGGCAAAGAGGGCTTGCGGCTAGAGGGCAGAAGCGACCTGGCGCTATGGCAGCGATTGGACTTGGTCGGAACGAGGTCCAAAAGTTTCTACCTGAGCCCCAAGTTGTCATGGCCTGTGAGAACTCGCCTCGCAGTGTCACTATTTCTGGAGACACGGACGCAGTCCAATCCGCAGTCGAAGTTGTCCAAAAGGAGCATCCTGGTATCACGGCGAGATTGCTCAAGGTTGACAAGGCCTATCATTCATACCATATGGCCGAGGTCGGCGACTTGTACATGGCCACTCTTCGAAAGCATCTGCCAGAATTTGTCGACCGAAAGGAGAAGCCTCGCGCAACCTCTTCTGATGGTCCTTTGTTCTTCTCAAGCGTCAGCGGCACGGGTGAGGCCATCAAAGCAGACGAGCTTGGCAGTACCTACTGGCAAAAGAATCTCGAATCTCCTGTGCTGTTCAGTGGTGCTGTTTCGGGAATCATTCTCAATGTTCCTAATGCCGTGTTCCTTGAAATCGGGCCTCATGCAGCCCTAGCAGGACCCGTCAGGCAAATTATGACGGCAGTCAGCAATGGCTCAACCTCAGCATCGCCGTATTTCGGGGCCATGACCCGTGGCGAGGACTGTGCAGAATCTTTTTTGACTTCGGTTGGCCGATTGTACGAGCTCAATATTCCCATCGACTTCTCCAAGTTGACGACCCGGACAACTTCGCTTCCAGGGCTCCCTCACTATCCATGGGACCACGACGCGAATTACTGGCGTGAGTCGAGGATTTCCCACGAGTGGAGGTACCGCGAGTTCCCTGCCCATCCGCTCCTGGGCATTCGTCAGCTCGAGAGCACCACTTTGGAACCCAGTTTCAGAAACATGCTCTTGATTGACGATGCTAGTTGGCTGCGGGATCACTGCATCGAAGACAATGTCATCTTCCCTTGCGCTGGCTACATCTCCATGATTGGCGAGGCTATCAGGCAGATTAGCCCGCGTCAACAAGACCATTCACCTAGAGAGAACGGATATACCATTCGTAACATGGTGCTCAACTCGGCATTGGTTTTGACTGAAGGGACTCCAGTCGAGGTGGTCACTACATTCCGTCCCCTACGCCTGACCGATTCGCTGAATAGTCAGTGGTGGACGTGGACAATTGCCTCGCATAACGGCCATGTCTGGATCAAGCACTGCAGTGGCGAGGCCATGGCAGAAGAGCTAACACCTGAGCGACCTTCCACGCCCGCTGAAACTGAGCTGCTGCCACGCAAGGTAGAGCGACGAAAATACTACGACGTACTTAGTCGAGCTGGTATCGGTTATGGCCCCAAGTTCCAGCGCCTGGAGGACATCAGGACGGGGTCTCTGGAGAGTGTCTCAGCAGCGAGACTCTCTAGAAACCTTTGCGGCGACGAACAATACTACCACTTGCACCCTGCCGTCATCGACGCCTGTATCCAATCAGGCCCTCTTGCTGCTACCCAAGGCCATATCGAGGCAAAGCATTACAGAAGAGTCCCTACCAAGATTGATCGGGTGATTGTTCACCGAGTTGACCCAGAGGACGACATGAGAGCTGTGGCCTCGGCAGTGTTTATCAAGGGTAGCGGAGAGGTTATCAGTCGTGTCAAATGCATCGCCAATGACAAGATTGTACTTGATATGCAGGGAGCAAAGCTTTCGCCTCTTGAGGATGCAGATGCTGCGGAAGCCCCTGTCGAGGAAGTGCCCACTGAGAATGGTGGCAAAGCGGAATCAGAAGTTGCTCCCAAGGCTCTAAGCGAGGAGCTGACTTCAAGCCGTCTCACGTGGTCGCCCCATATCGACTTCCTCGATACTAGCACGCTCATCAAACCCGAGGTTCCACGCCATCTCTATACACCTCTTCTAGATAAGATGGTTCGCATGTGCTTTATCTATTCCCAACGACGCATCAACTATATCAGAGATAACAACCGGATGAAGGATACCCTGCCCGAGCACATGCACAAATACATGCAGTGGATTGACTCTCAAGTCATGAAGGAGCCGGAAGATACCCTGACCTCTCTGGATGACTCAACTCTCCTGAACAGAATAGAAAGCCTTATAAAGCAGATGGAGGGAACCCCCGTTGAGGACTGTGCATCTTCCATCGAGAAGGTCCTCAAGAACATCGACGGTTTATGCACTGGTACTACGGATGCCCTAGAAATGCTCCTCGCTGATGGAACTCTGACCAAGATCTACGTGGCTACAGATGCCTGCGATCGATCAGATTTTATCCGCCACCTTGCACACAGCAAGCCCAATCTGCGAATCTTGGAGATTGGAGCTGGCACGGGAGCTTCTACTGCCAGCATGTTGAAGCACTTGATCTTGCCGGTTGGACAGCCGCTGTACTTCAAGTATACCTTCACTGATATCTCAGCCGGGTTCTTTGTTGCTGCGAAGGAGCGTTTCAAGGGCTATCGAAACATTGAATACCGTGTTCTCGATATCAGCAAGGACCCCACCGAGCAAGGTTTTGAAGATGACGAGAAGTATGATCTCGTTATTGCGACCAATGTTCTTCACGCAACTGCGAGCCTTCAGGAGACTTTGAGGAATGTGCACAAGCTTCTCGACCACCGCGATGGTAGACTGCTTCTTCATGAGCTCGACAGTCCTTCCAAGTGGCCCAACTACATTTTCGGTACGCTCCATGGCTGGTGGTATGGTACACCAGACGGCCGGCCAGAGCAGCCTTACGTGTCTCCTGCCCGCTGGGAAGAAGAGCTCGAGAAGGCAGGCTTTGATGGTTTGGACGCCGTGATTCGAGATGCTGAGGAACCCCACCAGCTGAATGCCATCATGGTTGCTCGAGTACGACCTCGATCCAAGACCAACCATAGGCCAATTGTTCTACTCTGTGATGAAGAAGAGCCCTTAGCGGAAACTATGTCATGCCAGCTCCAAGAGAGAGGTTACACCGTCAATCGTCGCCAGCTTGGGCAAACACTGCCAGATGAGTCTCAGGATATCGTCTCTCTACTGGATGCCAGCACACCCTTCTTTGACGGTATCAATCAAAATCGCTTCAAAGCCTTCCAAGGTATCTTGGAAGGTCTTGGTACGTCTGGTGCAGGCATGCTGTGGGTGACGCATCTGTGCCAAGTTGGTTGCAAGGATCCTAGATATGCTCAGATCATCGGCACTGTTCGCACTATTCGCACCGAGTCGCTACTGGACATTGCTACTTGCGAGGTCGACCATCTCGATAGTTCCCTCAACACTGTCATAGACGTTCTTGACAGGTTCCAGGCGAGACCTCGAGTCGCGGACGAGTCTGAAGAGGGTGACGCACTAGACCTCAAGCCTGACTACGAGTATGCCATCGTCGATGGAATGGTCAAGGTTGGACGGATCTACCCCTTCTCTCTCAAGAGTGAACTTACTGAGTCTGCAACGGAGCCAAGTGCTAGCTTGGTGGATGGCACAAGGGTCTCCCTCTCTATGACAAAGCCAGGCCGTCTGAGCACTCTTCACTGGGCAAAGGATGGAGACGGCGAAAAACTCTTGGAAGGAGACGACGTTGAGATCCAGATCTTTGCTGCAGGACTGAACTTCAAGGACGTCTTGGGTGCCTTGGGCGTCGTGCCTTATCCTGAGGCCGGGCTTGGTCTTGAAGGCGGTGGTGTTGTTCGCCGCGTCGGCCCTGAGGTCAAGGACCTCCAGCCCGGCGATCGCATCATGTTCCTGGCCGATGGAGCTTTTGCCAGTCATGTCTTCACACCCGAAAGACTCTGTGAGAAGATCCCCGCCGACTTGTCTTTTGAAGACGCAGCTACCATGCCTGCTGTCTTTGCAACGGCGGTGTGTTCGCTCTTCAACATAGGTGGCCTGCGCAAGGGGCAGTCAGTTCTCATCCACAGCGCAGCTGGTGGTGTCGGCCTTGCGGCTGTGCAACTTGCCACTATGGCTGGGGCCGAGATCTATGCGACAGTTGGCAACGAAGACAAGGCCAGATATCTTGTTGACAATTTCGGTCTGTCGCGGAACCGCATCTTCAACTCGCGTGATGCAAGCTTCGTGGAAGGCTTGATGAGGGAAACCAATGGCCGTGGCGTGGACCTCTGTCTAAACTCGCTCTCCGGAGAGTTGCTTCATGCAACTTGGCGATGCGTCGCGGAATTCGGTAAACTTGTCGAGATTGGCAAACGTGATTTCCTCGGCCACGGAAAACTCGATATGGATGTGTTCCTCGCCAGTCGAAGTTACTGCTGCTTCTACCTGGACGCAGAGATGGCCAGAAGACAGTCCTTGGTCAAGGAGTAAGTTCAATTTTCTCTGATTCGTCTTGTTTCGGAACTAACAATGATGTCACTTTTAGGCTTTTCCAAACAATAATACTGCATCTTAGAATGGGTCATATCAAGCCACTCACTCCTCGCAAGATATTCGACGCCTCGTCTGTACAGGAAGGCTTCCGCCACCTTCAGCAGGGTACTCATATTGGCAAGATTGTCTTCTGTATCCGCAACCTCGACGGAAGTATCAAAGTCGACATGAAAAAGGTCGCCAAGTCGACCCGCACGTTGGAGCTTGACAGCTCGGCATCATACCTCCTAGCGGGCGGCCTTGGTGGTCTCGGACAAGCTGTAGCAAGACATCTCGTCGAGCAAGGCGCACGACGCTTGGTTTTCATGTCTAGAAGCGCAGGCTCAGGTCCAGGCGATAGCGACATTGTTCGTGAGCTCGAGAGTATGGGGTGCCATGTCGAGCTAGTCAGAGGCAGTGTCGTCAGCCGAGATGATGTTTGTCGGGCTATCTCTCAGGCTCCAAACCTCAAGGGAATCATCCAGGCTTCCATGGTACTGCGTGATGATAATTTCATCCGCATGAGCCTGGACCACTGGAACCAGGCTGTAGCGCCCAAAGTGGCTGGTACATGGAATCTCCATCACGCCACTGTTGAGGCCGGCATCAATCTCGACTTTTTCGTCCTCTTCTCGTCCATGTCCGGTGTCACAGGTCAGGCTGGACAAGCCAATTACGCCGGTGCAAACTCCTTCCTGGACACGTTTGTCCAGTACAGGACTGGTTTGGGACTCGCATGCTCAGCTCTGGATATCGGTGCTGTGCAGGACGTTGGATACGTGTCACAAGACGAGGCTCTACTCAAGAGGATGAAGGCCGTCAGCGCTCATGGTATCACTGAGCCAGAACTCCTCGAGGCCCTTACGGCTGCGATTTTGATCCCGCAGGCAGGCACAAGCGCCAGCACTAAGAACGAAGAGTACATCGATAGATGCACCATTGGTCTCGGTCTTTCGACAAAGATTCCCCTCAACAGCAAGGAGAGCAGGGCCTTCTGGCGTAAAGATCGCCGTATGGCAGTGTATCACAACAATGCCAGCAAGTCAGCGGCTGACACAGCGGGTTCTAGTGGAAGTGATGGTCTCAAGTCCTTCTTGGCCCGCGCCAAAGCTGACACTTCAATCCTCAAGACGGAAGAATCGTTCAACCTGCTTGCCATAGAAATCGGCAAGAAGCTTTTCGGCTTCCTTTTAAGGTCGGACGAGGACTTGAATACGACAGTGCCGCTGTCACAGCTTGGCATGGACTCACTCGTGGGCGTGGAAATGCGCAGCTGGTGGAGACAGGCGTTTGGTTATGATATTAGTGTGCTCGAGTTACTAGGTACAGGAAACTTGGATGGACTTGGACGGCATGCCGCTGAGGGTTTGTTCAAGGTGTTGGGCGGTGCGGCTGCATAGACGGTGCTTACTTACAACCACCTCTTTCTTGTTTCATATTTGATTTGATTGATGGATCTGGTTTTGTTCTATCTTGGTTCATTTCTAAAAACATAAAATAGACATTTCGTAACATGAACCTTGTTCTGGGCCTTTGTTCTATCCACGTGTTATGCTGATGCTGCTGACTTTGTTTGCCAAGGATGCAAGGTTACGTGGCTGACAAATACAGCTTTCTTTGCGCCTGAGGCATTACCACACCTTTTTGACACGAGGCATACCTGGCAAGAGGCATTAACTCACCATGACTTAGTAGAAAAAGCTAGTTCGTTCTGTACTACTAGCCAGCCAGTATATCGCAACTAGGCTATCCCGCTCTTATCAACACCCTTTTATAGACCAAGATATGACCCTCAACAAGTCTTGCGGCCAGTGCAGGCTACGAAAGGTTCGGTGCGTTGGTACGTGTCATCTCTGGCAG
The DNA here is from genome assembly GCF_003316985.1 of Fusarium coffeatum. Lineage (NCBI taxonomy): Eukaryota > Fungi > Ascomycota > Sordariomycetes > Hypocreales > Nectriaceae > Fusarium > Fusarium coffeatum. Next base: position 145,216 of record NW_022158075.1, read on the forward strand.
CTTCGATTGTATAGCGACGTTTTGACACCTTTTGCGTATTTCTAGTGCCGCCCCCGAAGCCGAACTCAGACCCGGCAACTCAAACCATCTGCGTCCACTGTTCTGTATGTTTTCACTAACCTAATGATTCAAATGCCTGACAACTATAGAACCGCAACGAAGCTTGCAATTTTAGCAAGTTCAGGCGCAGAGCTGGGGTCAAAGGTAAGAAGATGACGAGAGTTCATACTTGTTGACGGCGCATAAAATACTGACGGACTGGGATCGTAGTATCCTCGAATTTACTATTTCCTAACTCCCTGGTCGATAACGCCATCACTACCGATAATGAGCTTTTTGTTGATAAAATCCTCCGATGCGGCCCTCAAGATGTCGTCCTATGCGACGAATCTACAGTAGTAAAGGTCTACAGATATCCCTCTTTTCTTAGATTTTATCTGTTTTCTTTTTACAAAATATTATAAATATTCTGAAGAGTAGTACTAACACTTTTTACCTTATAGGTACCTGATAATATAGGTAGGTTAGCTAATAAGAACACATATAGACAATTATCTGACAGTTCTACAGTTCCAAGCTCAACTGTAACATTCTTCTCCGAAAATAGAATCACATCGCTGGCCGACAGGCTCGGTACTGAAAGCTTACGGGAGCTTGTGACAAATCTCGATGGCCTCATAAAACAACGTGTCTGCCAAAGACAGACTTCACAAGCAGAAGGGATCAATTTCCGAGAAGCCGACCCTGTGAGGACCGAACCTCAAATGGTACAAGCTTTCATCAAAGGTACCCTACACAGCTATATATCCATTGAACGTGAATCTAATTCACCTTAGCTTTCTTTACGAACGTCCATCCTGTCTATCCTTTTCTTAACCAATCAGAGTTCATTTCGCAAGCTACAGATGCATACATCGATGATGTGTTGCATATTAACCCTGCATTTTGTGCACTCTATCATGCTGTTCTAGCTCTCGGCAGCCAGTTCTTTCATTGTGGAAGCTTTGTACCTCACCAAGATCAGGCATGGGAGCTATTCCAAGTATCACTTGGGAAGATGTCAGAAATACTAGCACCACCGATTGGACTGATGAATCTTCAGGTATGCATGGTACTCCCCCAATTTTTTCATTTTCTGATACTGAATACTCATGCCATGTACTAGGCACTAACAGCAATGGTGAGTTGCATTAATCCAGAAAATCAAGCTTTCAGACTCACAATGTCTATCACAGTCGATATTCTCCATGAATGCTTGCTGTCTTCAACTCGACCAAACACTTATCTCTGAAGCTGCGAGAATGGCCCAAGCATTGAAATACCATAAATCTCGCAATTCTGATGCTACTCAAATCAAGTCATTCTGGACCGTCTACTTCATTGAGAAGTTGTCGGCCTTCTCAGAAAGCCAAAGCTCAGTAAGTACTCCGTTCTATGCGTAGCATGTACTATAAAGTCGCTGATTTCTTTTAAAACTAGATATTGGTGGACGAAGACATCGGTTGTGTTATCCCTGTCTCCCCTGAGTCAGTATTCGGGGACTACGACTGGTTCACATCCGCAATTCGTCTGGCCAGAATCTCCTCAATAGCATTCTCAGAACTCTTTTCAGTCAGCGCTTCTTTTAATTCCAGAGCAGTGCTTGCCACTGGTATCAGGCGCATACGACATCTCCTAGATGGTTGGCGAATGTCCATACCTCCGTTCTTTAGACCAGGAGAGGCTATCCAGTATAATGGCGATCTGACTGCGAGCATGAAGCTAGTGTTGTTGCAGACTCAGTACGCGTATTACAACATTGTTTTCGGCTTAGAGAGGTTGACTCTCCATTTAAACATGGACGAAACAAACATTCGTGAAGAAAGCGAGAAAAATCTGATAAATGCTGCTCGTACAGTTGCAGAGCTTGTTGTCTTTATTGATTTCGAGCCTCATATCCCAATCTTGTGAGTACATCCCAAAATACTGAGATAGCTACTTATCCGGCTGAGCTGACGCCTTATTTTAACCTACTGCAGCGTTTCTGGTATAATGCCGCTATCTGCGCTGTTCATTCTCTTTGACCACGTCATCCACAATCCATGCCATACCAGGACAGAAGAGAATATTACCCTTCTTGATACCGTTTCGCGTTACTTCGCTGTCATGGATTCTATATCAATAGGGGCATTACCAGGCAGCATAATTTCTGAATTTGCCAGCATTGCTCGACAATACGTCTCAAAGGTTCGAGAAGGGACGTTTGACAAGAACCCAGATGGTTTACATGTGCCTACATCAGCTGAGTGGACAGCTGATAATTCTACAAGCCTAGATAATTCTTTATCAAGTTATCTAAGCTCAGATAACAACATGTCTAAGAAGGAGGAAGATCAACTAAAGGAACTATTTAGGGAAGCTTTCCCGGATTGGGGAAACATTTCCTTCTAAGTTAGGAATCAAGGTTTATAGGGATATGCCTTTTTGGCTTAGTAATAGCGAGTATCTCTAGTAGGCAGAAGTGCTAGAGATAGTTATAAACCAGGGTAACGAGTCTTAACTCCTTAATAACAAGGGTATAATGTAGCTGGCTAATATCTGTTACAGCCTGCTAGGTTTAGGGATAACCTCTGTAATATTATTAAGATCTAGGAGACCTGTAAATAGTAATAAAACTACTTAGAGATTTTATTAAAAATAACTCAAGAGGAGCCTATTATATTACTTCATACTTTATAATAAACCTCCTGTACTAATACTATAATACTACTCTTTAGGCTTAATAATAAAGCTAAGCTTAGTAATATATAACCTACTCTCTATAATAATATTATAATAGTTAAGTTTTTAAATTTAGTTGTACTACAATCTTATTATTTTAGCAATACGTCGTGAGAGGCAAAAGGATTCACCTTCCATTACTAGAAACAATGAGATCTGACATTGATTAGCGGTACCTATCTGCTATGCTATACCGATCGTGATAATGATGATTCAGGCTTTCCTTAATCAGTTCACATCATTAGGACTTCATGACTCCAGTAATTTGCACAAGGCCTCATATAGCAATTTCAACGACAAGCATACAGTTGTTGAAGCCTTGTTTAATCTTAATTCTTGTCAATCTGGATGGTATACTGAGTCCGGGGAATTCCCGTGTTCAATGCGGAGATGTTCTGCTGTAAGTCCTCTCAGCCAATTGCGCTGGCTATTTGAAGCACATTAAATTGATGGACTGCCATTCGCTGCACAGCCTTGAATGATTATTCCGAGTCAGGAGTTAAATCGTTACTGAGAGATGGGAAGCATCAGATTGAGTCATGAGAGACCAGGTGAGACAAGACAATTCTAGACCATCATCCCTGACAATCTCTCCAATAGCCTGAACGAATCCTTGCTTTTTCAGCCAGCCACAAAATGGCAAGTTCCGCAGGGTCCAAGACATTTAATCGAGACATTTCTCTAACTAGAAAGCCTCGTAGTTCTATCAATTCATCCAGCGGTGAAGAGATAACCAACATGTCAATTTCTTTGGACCCCAATGAGTACAGCGTGGGAGTAGGCAACAGTGTTGTACCAACCCTGGAGGATCATCAACAGAGGTCTTTCGGATCTCAGACATCCTTGTCCGCGGGAGATAAGCTTGGAAATGTCCCAGCACGATGGTCCCTGAGCGCCGCGGATGACGGATCTGCAGATATTCTTTCCGTATTCCCAGCGCCACGTCAAACAGCACCTTCATACGCAACCCTCCCACACATGGTCTTCCGAGATTCTGGGCTACCATGGGCTTACAGAGCCGCTAACGGTGATCCAGACCCTGGAAACACAGCGGTACCCTGGTTTGCTTTGTTCATTTTTACTCGCGACGAGCTTGACCTTGAGCCGAACGAACAGGCCTCATTCTTCGGGCATGTGGAGGCCAAGATAAACGACACATTTGGCTGGGACATTTCCGTTGGTGATCTTGGATCTATCAAGGGCCCCGCACTAGCCAACCTTATCCCCGGCACAGATAGCGATGAGGATGCTGGAAACAAGACTAGCGTCATTGCTATTCGCAGCCATCTGTTCAAGGGTCTCTTTACGACCAAGTCAGACTCGGAAGGAGAAGCACTCTTCGATATATCGCCTTTTCGGTTCATGCCGCATGTGCGCAGCGGGCGTAGGGACGAGGATAATGACCCTGCTCATTCGAGTGTAGTCATATCTCACCGGCTAGGACCCGATGATATCGAGAACTCTACTCCCGTGTTCGCGCACCTGGTCTCGTTACAGGGTATTAACGGGCGCCCTGTCACGTCGTTGGACGGAAAGTCCCGTGTTATCTTGACCAGTCTGTATAGTTGGTCTTACAATGCTATACCGCCAAACACGGTTGATCTTGGCACTTCTTTAGAGAACCTAAGTTTGTCTATGCTCGGATCCGGGCACCGGAATTTTAACAAGGGTGACAGTACCGCTGTTTCTGAAAGGCTCAATGAAGGTTACGCTCTCGTTCGTCACCGAACCCAAACGGGCGAGCAAACAGCCGCTATGTACCGCGGTCCACTGGTGCCAAGACGGGTGCCGTATCCTTTGAACAAGGATGCTGCCAAGTTCGACGGAGATTTACGGATCTACGATCCGGATCTGGGTCTTGTTGATATCTCGTATGTTTCGGCTTGGCAGCTGGGTAAAGCCTTGGCGTTGGGAGACCGCAACTTCACCATTGCGCTTACTAGGCTGCGTGGAAGTCTTCAAACTCAAGGGCCAGAGAAGTTAACTTCTAGGCACGAGGTTATTGCTGGACTTTCTGGTCTGATTGATGGTCTTGATGCTTCCACTCGCTCCCGTCCCATGATGCCAGAGAATACGGACTCTGCCTCCATTCAAGAATGGGTTTTCAATCGTCTACTTCTCAACAGCGTACCTGTACACTACCTGATTTCCGATCCTTCACATCTACCATCCGAATCTCTGCGAATCTTTCACATCGACAAAAACTGGACTGATGCCCTTGTCGACGGTGCGTTAAGCTTGGCAAATCATCTCTCTAGCCAATCAGACAAAGAGGTCTTGCGCACGGCGATTATCCAAGCCATGGACAAACGGCAAGTTCCGTCATATGGATTCCTACTACGAAGCGAGATACTAGTGCAGTTTCCCCGGCTGGCAATGGGCATGGAATACTACCAGGTTCAGGGCTCAGACCCACCCAAAGTAAAGGTCCTTGGTCAACAGAAGTTAGCAGACGACACTTTGCTTCTTCTGTTAGATAGCCAGCCACGTGGTTCGGTCAGCCTCATATTTACACCAGTGGATGAGCCAACCTTTGCCGCTGCAGCGGGATTCCTTCCCATCAACAGGAACCGCACGATACCCGAGGTTGAGATTGTACACAAGACCAACAACAAGCTAGTACGATATGCGAGAGATGAATTGTTTGACTGGGCAACACGAACTCTTAAGATCGAGAATTACGCGGGGATTTTCCACAGCGAGAGCGAGGACAGACTAACTGCTGCCAGGTTGGCTTTTCAGTTGCAGGATTCAGATTATGCTATTGTTGTTGATACCGAGGATGTAGAGAAAGAAGCCTTCCCGGAAAAGAATTCTTCCGTAACGGCGTTCAGTTTCAACAAGGACGATATTTTGTCGCTGGCAGAGGAGCCGTCCTTTCGGCGAAGTTCATAACCTATAGCGAACTCGGTATCCATTATGGGTGATCTCGGGTAATGTGATGAAAATATTGTGCCTTCAACCCACAATGCAATAGCAATTCTACCCTAAAGCTCCCGAAAGTTCTTCCACTATGAAGTCATGATCGTGAAATCTCTCATGACAGATGGAGATTCAGGGTAATCCTTATCGTGATCCTTCCCGAAACAGCAAATCTATCCATCGCATCGAGTTTTAATCTACATCTCCATCTTCAAGTTGATCTTTGCACCACTTTTACTGCAAATCTTCCTACATCAGGGCCGATTCTGCATGTCCCGACGATATTTGACAGATACCAGGAACTGAAAAAAGGACTCAAAGTCCCTAGAAATTCGGTCCGCGCACTGACTTGCTGCCCAATGACTGTGAAACTTGAGAACGAAATTATATTTCACCGATAACAATCTCGGATAATCGCGGGGCTGTCTAGGAGAATTGAAGATCTACTGTAGATCTTGGCTTTGCTTGGAAAGTATTCGGTTGACTCGAGCTGAGATAGCTGAGCCAATGGCATTGACCTGAGACACCTCCCCTGCTCTGCCTGCCACTGGATTATGCTTGTTTGTCCACTCGATGAGGCTTGTTCCACTGAATCGGAGCCTCCATGGGGGATAATCCTCGGTGCTTTTTGACTGAAACAATCTGGAGTCGCAATCGGACCGTCCGTAGAATTTCTCCGTTCTTTTCTTGGGGGGTTGTATTTGTAAAGATCGACATGTATGATCCTTGACCGCGTAATCACCCTTGCGACATCCCGTAGATCAGTTGTTTATTCATCCTTCAGATAAGATTGTAGAGTTGTATACAAGCTTAAGAACCTTACTGGATAAAGCTTCGTAAGCACTTTATTTCCGACGTTACATATACGCGTCGACCAATGGTGGCTCATTCCGCCCACGTATAGTAGATGCTGTACTATAGCCCAAACATAGAAACCTATCATCTCTTCTCCATAGATCTTCAATTGAGGCAGTGATGTCATGACGCGTTCAAGTCGAAAAGAAAAATCTTTTTCGTTTTGCATCTTATCCGTGCTTCTACGTGCGTCTTTTTTAAACTTGTTGCAAAAATGCGAGAGTCAAAGCGATGTTGATCAGTATCTGTGTGTCTCAGGACAAAGACCCGCTCAACACGTCAAAGTGTCAGTGGGAATTTTAACTGCCGACCATCGTCATTTCTAGAAGCTTTAGTGGAAAAAATAGTGCTAGGACCTTATGTCGCTTAGACCGAGCGGCTTAGACGGGGTCCATATGTGACGACTCAAGCAGGTCAAGCCACTGGACTGGGCCACTCGGTCAGTGACGAACCCCTGCTAGTTGGGGGACAGTAGCCACAGTTGGTTCGCCGGGAAGGGGAACCGACTAGGAAAGCAAGCTTAATGGCCTTGACAGGTTTCAGTCAGAGTCTGTGCCTGCAACACTGTGGACCATTGGGTTCCTGAGGCTAATTGCTCGGGCTGTGATACATGCCCGTGTCCGGACTGTAACCTTTGTGGTGAAATGCACGATATATCAGCAATATGATAAGAAACTCAATAAAGTTCTGCCTCACAATGCAGGACTGAGTGGGATTATCCCACAGTCTCGAGGCTTCCCAGAAGAGCCGGCACTAGCGTTCGGCAGTACATCCACTAGCCTTTCCTCTTTAGGCAGTGACATGCATGCCAAGAATACGGTCCGACTAATAGCAGAGCCGCAGTGGAAATAATCCCAGGACAGGCATATCTGATATCTAAGAACACGCAAGCACGGACTGTATTACACCCCTTTGCTAAGCACGGCAAGTGATAGACACTCAAAGAGGATACTGTTACCTTAATCTTGTAGCGAAACAGGCAGTGAGCATGTAAACTGTGTTTGAGAGGCAGCTTGCCAGAACGGTCAGACAGGATCGTCAGGAGAGTGATGAAAGTATATAGACCGTGAGCAAGTCACTTGAGTTTATGTTAATCGCAAAAAACATTGAGATCTTCAGATATTCGCTAGACGATCTGATCTGAGACCAACAAACTTCTGTCATACACTCCTTCTTCCGTTCTCTTTCGTTTTGAGCCTAGCTCACCCTCCCCTCGTAAGATGGAACAGCTGATGCGCGAGCTCGGCCATGACAGCCAGTCTTTACGAGCCGACAGAGCACAGCTATTGGCTGCGCTCCCCACCACAGGGGAGTCGTCTACGCGGCCTCTCCAGATCCTCCACGATTTGTTGAAAGAGGAGTCTGGACCGCGGCCTGTTTTTGCCCTTGTCAAGTGTCTTACGCGAGTGTATAAACATCTTCCCGAGGATGTGAAAACTGGAAAAGATGAAGCGTCTGCTCTTTTGTTAAGAGAGACGTCGGATTTGGTCAAGGCTTCATATTCTTCCCTTGCACAGTTTATTGCGCCTGAGAATAAGCCTGCGCTGAGGGCATCTAGTGGTGGGGATGTCATCTCGCATCGCGAACTACACCAATTTGTCAACGACTTCCAACTTCCTGTCGACACAGCGCGCAAACCTGTTGTTTCTATCGCCGTGCCGAATGGACCTCTTCTAGCAGCGACTTGTATCGCTGTGACGACATATTACACAGCATCACCTATCAACCCCGCCGCCGGTCCAGAACAATTCCGAGCCGATATCCTACAAGCGCGAGCGGATTTTATCTTGACGACACATGAAGAATATGAGAAGCTACAACTCAACGCACCATGGGTGTCAGAGAATGGAATTCGGGTATTTTTCGTCGATTGGGTCGCTGGACAGGGTCTTTCTGTCAAGACGTTGAATGGTGATGCGTTATCTGCTGGTTCGGATCGTGTCGCTAATAAGGCTGATGACGTCAGTCTTATTCTCTTCACGAGTGGTACTTCTGGTACGAAGAAGGTTGTGCCGCTTACGACTCATTCTATCGTCACTGGTGTAGTCGCCGTTATTGAATCATGGGGTCTTACATCGGAGGACATTTGTCTGAACATGATGCCCTTGTATCATGTGTAAGTCTATCACTCCACACTTCGATATCCTACTAACATTTTACAGTGGTGGTTTGGTACGCAACATCTTTGCGCCTATCTTTGCGGGCGGTTCAACAGTCTGCTGTCCCTCCTTCGACGCCAATTTGTTCTGGGATGTCGCCGAGACTATCCAACCGACATGGTACTATGCTTCTCCTTCTATGCATTCAGTCATCGTCGCAGAAGCAGCTGCCCGGCCTGAAGCGCTTAGCAAGAGCAGAATAAGACTTGCTTGCAATGCTGCGGGTGGTCTCCTTCCTTCTTTGGCGTATCAGCTTCGCGATACCTTCGACTGTGTTGTTCTTCCCAGCTATGGAATGACAGAGTAAGTCACCTCACCTCGTTGCCAGATTCCCACTAACAGATTCAGATGCATGCCCATTTCCACACCACCACTGAACTACCGTCTCGACCGCGAAGGTACGTCCGGTATCAGCACCGGTCCCGAACTCACCATCCTCGACTGGTCAGAAGACTCTGTTCCAAACGGCACAGTCGGTCGCATTTGTGTTCGCGGTGAGCCCGTCTTCCCAGGCTATCTACGACCTGATGGTACATACGACAAATCCCCCTTCAACGCCAGCGGCTGGTTCGACACCGGAGATCTGGGCTACATGGATGATGATGGTTATCTTTACATCACCGGTCGAAGCAAGGAAGTCATCAACCGTGGTGGCGAGCTTATTTCTCCATTTGAAGTTGAGAACGCTATCATGACTTCTTCTCGGTCTGTGGATTCACCTATATATGGCCGTGTATCGCAAACATTGGCTTTCTCGGCAAGCCATGATGTTCTTCAAGAAGTCGTCGGTGTGGTCCTCGTCACACCACCCAATGTTCCTCGCGTGGATCTCAGGACTCTTCATGCGGCATTGAAGTCCTCTCTTCAGCAAGCCAAATGGCCTGTTCTCATCGCCTACATGAATGACGTTCCCAAGAACAACGGCAAGGTTCTAAGAATTAGTCTGGGTAAGCGCATGGATCTTCCCACCGTTACAGATGACACGCCTCATATGGGAAGACATTGGGATGCTGTCTGTCCTCCGCCTGATACCAAGCTCTCTGTATCAATTGAGTCTCAGCCTTGCCGGGTGGATTACCACACCCTCTCATCTCAGATCCAGAGCGTTGTGCCTGGTCATGTCGATGTGTTCTGTCTTCAGGGCTCTGATGGTGCGCCCCAAGCAGTTTTGGCTCCCAAGACGGGCGACATTACTGTCGATTCCTCCGTGACGAGTAACATTCGTCACGAACTTGTTGGTCTTGTTGACAACTATGCTATCCCCAGCGAGATCCACATTCTCGACCGCCCCCTCCCTCGCAACTCCTCCGGCGAAGTCAACATCGAACTTCTCCAATCTCAACTCGACGAACTTCTCCAAGCCTCTATGAAGCAACTCGAAGGAAGCACTGAAGGTCTCATCACCAAAGCCTTCGCCGAAGTCCTTTCTCTTCCACCATCCGACATCCCGCGCGATGTGGATTTCTTCACTCTTGGAGGTGACTCTCTACGCGCAGGACGTCTCCTCGCTGCTCTTCGATCCGAGTTCAATATCTCCATCCCCATCACTACCGTCTTCAATGATGGTACTGTGGCCAAGCTTGCCGCGCATGTTGATGCGAAGCTCGAGGCCAAGAAGGAGGGCGGTGATCAAGAAGACACCGTCGAAGGCTGCACCAAGACGTATAGTTCTACGAGCCCTCTTCTCATGATCCTCCAACTCGTTCCCATGATGGTAGTCTACCCCCTCCGTCGCGCATTCCAATGGACATGTTTCTTCGTCGCATTGGCATACAGCCAGAAACTCGCCACCAACGCCTCCGTCCCCGGTCGTTTCGTCAACTTGGTCGTCTCCATGCTGATCTCCCGTGCCGTCACCCGCTTCGTCTCTCCTTGGGTCGGTATTATCGCGAAGTGGCTCATCATTGGACGCTATCGTGAGGGTATGTATCCTATGTGGGGATTCTACCATACGCGGTGGTGGTTGGTGCAGAAGATTGTCGCTGTTTGTGGAAAGGGCTTCTTCACTACCAATGACTTTACTTTGAGCATTTACTGTCGTCTAATGGGTGCGTCAATTGGTAAGAATGTCAAGCTCAAGGGTTCTTCGATTGGAGAGTGGGATCTTGTTTCTATTGGTGATGATGCGAACATTACTGGATGTACTGCTCGTCCGTTCGCCGCTGAAGGGAACACTTCGATGTATCTTGGTCGCATCAACATTGGTGAGAAGTGCACTGTTGGGTTCTCGTCTATCGTCGTCCCGGGCACTACCATGCCAGCCAACACCTGTCTGGGCTTCAATTCTTCTACTTGGGAGATGCAGGATGCCAGCGAGGAGTACCGTGATCAACTCCCCAGCGAGCGCAAGAAAGGCCACTGGCTTCTCAACATCCTATTCACCTTCCCTCTCAAGTTTCTAGCCAGGTTCGTCGCCGCCCTTCCATGGGCCGGTGGTCTCGTCGGTATGGTTCTCACCAAGGCTTCCTCTTCTACATCTCCTCTTCGAAGCAGTGTCGATTGGTTCTGCCAGCCTACTCGTATCGGATACCACTACCTAGCTCGCGTCGCAGGTTGTATCTTCGGACCTTTCTTCCTCTTCGCTTTCGTCATGATCATCAAGTCCATCTTGGACTGCGTCTTCGGTAAGCTTCGCGCCACGTCTAAGCAGGATACTTCTACCGTTTCTGCTTGGAGAGCGAATCTGATCAAGGAAATTTATCCTACGGGTAAACTTCATGATTTGACGAGTATGTTCGGTACGCATTACGAGGCTACTTCCATGGCGCTGCGAGCGCTGGGTGCCAAGGTTGGACAGCGTGTTTATTGGCCTGGAACTGGTCCTGGTATTGGTGACTATCATCTCATCGACGTCGGCAACGACGTTGTTTTCGGCTCAAGATCTGCTCTTATTACTTCTGATGGCATTGGTTCTGAGAAGATCACCATTCAAGACCGCGCCATGATCGCTGATCGTGTCAACCTTCTTCCTGGCGTCACCATCGGCGAGAAGGCTACCATGGGCTCCGGAGCTTTGACCAAGCGAAACGGTAACTACGCTCAAGGTACAACGTACGTTGGTTCTCACGGCGGCGATGCTATTTGTCTGTCTACTGGTTCGAGTACCGAGAACAGCGCTCAATCGTCCCTGCGTGAGATGCAGTATGATGAGAAGAAGTTCCACAGTGACTCTGAGCCCAGTTCTGGTAGTGTCACTGATGAAACTCTCGACAAGGACGCTCGGGCTCAAGATCTATCTCCATTCGGACGAGCATTCTATCTCAAGCTTGCGCCTTACCATGTCCTTGGTCCTTTCGCCATCTTCTGCTACTCTACCTTGTTCGCTGTTTTTACCTCTGTTTACTGGGACGCAGCTAGTATTTCATCGATCCAGATCGTTCGTGTTGTGCTTAACCAGCTCATCAGCACCCATGCTATCTGGTGGAAGGATCTAGCCGCAATTTTCGTCACTATGCTTATCGCCATGGCTGTGCTTACCACTGTCCAAGCCATTCTCGCTATGGGTATCGTGATTGGATCTAAGTGGATTCTCATGGGTCGTCGAACACCCGGCAACTACGACTGGGACAAGTCTTCCTACTGTCAACGCTGGCAAATCTTCCTCGGTATCGAACGTCTTCGAAGGAATTGCTACGCAGGCAACGGCATTCTGGGTCTCCTGACCGGCACACCGTGGATCGTCTTCTACTTCCGTCTCCTCGGCGCCAAGATCGGCAAGGACTGCGCGCTATTTGCCAACGGCTCGCCAAGTCTCATGTTCACTGAACCCGATCTCATCAGCCTGGGCGACCGTGTCGTCGTTGACGACGCAAGTGTGGTAGCTCATATCAACACACGAGGCAAATTCGACTTGAACAGGGTTGATGTTGGAGATCGATGTGTTTTGAGGACGGGAAGTAGACTTTTGAGTGGAGCTAGGATGGAGAATGATAGTTGTTTGTTGGAACATACGCTTATTATGGGCGGCGATGTTGTTGATGAGAAGGCTACTATGCAGGGATGGCCTGCTGAGAGGTTTACTCGTAAGAGAGTTTAAACCTGGGTTTAATGGGGGCTTTTTGTTATTATTGCATTGCATGGTTGGGTTAAAAGTTTCATAGACTGCTTTTTCTGCATATTGGCGTTTTAGACTTTCATTTATTTACTTCATTGGATTCAACTTATCTCTATTGTGATCGCTGATGCCTGATCTGTGAGTTCCTAATGCCCTAGAGTCTGGCGGTGACGCATCTGAAGATGCCCGCAATGCGCACTCAACAGAAGAACAGTTTTGATCATGACGCTTCGGCTTGTATTGGTACGGTGCTGCTGAATAAGGACCCAATGGACAGGTGGCAGACGTCACTCTTCTGGATCACTCTGATCATGGTAGGCTGAACCCTCGCATAAGGAGCATGCATCTTTCATTGTCTTCGACTTCTGTTAGGATGCGCAGCGCGTCTCGCAGCGGCAAGTATGCACAGTTCTAGTGTCGATCTGGCTGAGGGGTGGGGTGTACTTCTCTGTGTTGGAGGTCTGCTATTAGAGCGAGGGGAGGAGGATATGGAGGAAGAGAAACAACTAGTCTCCTCGATCCGGCCCTTCGCTTACAGTCCCATCTTCGCCTTGACACAAATATCAATACTCCAATAAGTAGCCCATTCATCACCGCGATTCAGCCCGGCGCACAGCAGCCGAGGGACCGCGGCCTGTGTTAACACCGCGGGGACTTTCAACAAGCAACTGTTAAAGACTTGAGTCCTATCCCGATCGAGACCGAACCATTAACATCAACGTCGCAATGCATGGGACTGAAGCTCGGCTGTTTATTGCTTGGAAGGAGAAACAGATCCCCAATATCCAAAAGATTCGCAGCTTTACCTTGAAAGAGGATGACCAGTTTAAACAGTTTCACAACTATGTCCTTAGCATCATCGACTAGGACCGCAATGAACGTTTAGAGAGCATCCGATCTGCTCTTGATCTGGTCTTTCAGTAGTGGAGCGGGATCTGTATCTAATTTAGCGGCAGCGGTAATTCCGCCACAGTCGCGCATGATTGGATGCACGAAACCTCCCATGCACTTGCTCAAGGTTTATATAGTTACTCAGATTGTCCCACATACTTCGAATTCCGCAAGTATGCGGTTGATAGAGTTCGTGGGACTCATGTCGGGTCCCTTTTGTGTTCAGGTATGATCGCGTAAATCATCGTCGGTCTTCCACAGCTCGAACAAACACTCCACGCAGATAACCTGAACCACGACCCGTTCCCATTTTTACAGACAGTTGATATAACCGTGTCTGTGGAGACCATCAGCGGTCAAACCAACGGACGGAGTCCCAGCATCGGCCATAATGGATGCCCAGTCGTTTGAATTTCAGATGACTGCCGTCGGATCAGTCCATACGATCGGTGCCGGTGTGAGAAAGTAGAATATTCGTGCACCTGATTCCATTGTTCTGTTCATCTTGTTGCTTTGTGCCGCCCAAATTAAAGTTTCAAAACATCAACTCGTGACATCCCCTTAACTTCAAACTCAGAGATAAACTCGTCTTTACGCATAATGAAGTTTACACAGTAATTCTAGACAAAGACTTTCTAGATATAAAAGGGGGGCTTTCTAGCACAATTCAGAAGACTAACTCACGACCATTTCGATACTATACAAAACAAAACAAGTACCTCGGACAAACAGTACAATCCCTTCTTATTAACAAAAAGAACGTTCCATAATTATCATCATGACTCGAAACGACACCTTGCCCTCAGTCACCCCCGGCTACGGGCTGAACATGTCCACCTTCACCGCCGCCGCCCCCCAACCACAGACGACATCATACGAGGTCGTCACACGTTCACTCCTGCAATCCCACTTCTCAAAAGAGACAGCCAAGCCTCTTATCCTGGGAACACAGGAATTTCACACTCTCGTCAAGATAGCCACCCACGAGTTCGGCTTGTTCACAGCCGTCGTGGGTGATGATTCACGTCGTATCGCTGTTGGACGGTCACTCGGCGAGGTGCAGGGGTTGGCAGAGACTGTCGCTTATCCCTTCGGTCGAGGAGAGCGGGCTAGGAAGATGGCGTGGTTGGAGGCTATGGGCGAGCACTACGAGTATTTGTCTAATAAACCGCGTGGTCGTCTTCAAGGATCATACATCATCAAGTGCGACGAACTCCAATTCCGTCATGACTATCATCACGGCGAAATGCAAATTTTGCATATTTTTCAGCGAGATGATGTCACCTGCGCAAACGTTGAGCTTGGTGAACTGGAGGGAGTAATGCTCCTATCAACGAATACCTCAGCCCTGGACGCCCTGGAACATTCCTACGACCTTACCGATCCGAATGTCACGTTCAGAAAGTGCAACCCCAAGACATGCATAGCGCCACAACCGAAATGGTCTCCCTCAACAGGCCGACGCTTCTTATTCCGGCTGCGAGGAAGGGAGATTGCAAGTGGCGAGTTTGTCTCCGAGCCAGAGTGTGGCGAGATCGAGTTTCTCGATGATGAGTTTACTAAGTTTATTGGGAGGATCAATATTCCTTTCATGGGTGAAGAAGTTGAGTTTAGGGGGTTTAAGGTTTCTGACACACCGCATGATCAACCTTTTGAGTGGGAGTTTTTCTCTTTTGAAGAGCCCATGAATTCACGACGGTGTGAACATGGGGTTGAAGGCGAGTTTGACTCAGAAGCAGAGATTGATGACACGGCCTCAGATAGCACAACTTCGTCTTAATAGTCAATAAACAAGTTGAACTCATATTGTAACATGACATCTTTTTATCTGACGTATCTCATCATTTCAAAGTATCTAACTATTTACACGTAAAGCTACTCCTCCAGGCTTCCATGCTTAACCCATGAAAGCCTTTCTCTTCTTGGTAGTCTCAAGAACAGCAACACTAAGCTCAGGCATAGTAAACTTGAAAGCACCCTTCTTATCAGCCTTGATAACACTCTTGGTACTCTTAACAACATTGTTTCCCTTGTGAGGATCGTTGAACGCAAAAAGATCCTTCTCCTTGTTGGTCAAAAGAGTAAGCTCAGCCTGTGTACCAGCCTTGACACCCTCAAAGGCCACGGAAACAGGAACGTCAGCGTGCTTGGTGGTGTTGTAAGCAGCACCCTTCCAGATAAGAGTGCCCTTGTCCTCGTTCTTACCAGCGACGTAGAACAGAGGGTCGAGATCACCCTTGACGGGGAGGGTGTGGGTCATGGGGTGGCCGGCGAAGAGCTCCCAGACGTACCAGCTTGTAGAGCGGGTGGTCATGGCGGCGTCAGCGGCGAATTGGACCATGGTGATGGCCCATTGCCAGCGGTTCTCGTTCTTGAGGATGGGAGCGTAGAATGTTCCGGGAATACGGTCGGCGTTGCGCTCGTAGGAGACCAGAGCGACGGCCTCACCGACACCGGAGATCCACCAGGGGTAGGGCATGAGCTTGCCTTCCCACTTGGTGCCGCCGTTGGGGTGGGTAGATGCGACTTCTCCGATGATGTGGCCGTACTTGTTGTTATCGAAGAGATCGAATTCCTCGACGAGAACATCAGGCTCACGGTAAGGGTGGTAGTCACCGATTCCGGGGGCAGGGATATCGAAGCCAGCATCCTTGTTACCGACAGGGTCGATAGAAGCACCGGAGGAAATAACGGTCAAGTCAGGGTGGGCCTTGTTGATAGCCTCAAGGAACATGGGGAATCTGTACTCCTTGTAGCTGTTCCAGCCGGTAGGATAACCAGCAAGCCAGTCCTCATTACCGATCTCAACGTAAGAAAGCTTGAAGGGCTTAGGGTGACCAAGCTCAGCACGCTTCTTACCCCACTTGCTCGTAACAGGACCGCGAATAAACTCAATCTCATCGAGAGCATCATCGATGAGAGGCTGCAGTTGATCCTTGGGAGTAACACCACCATCGAGAGCAAGACCGGCGTAAACACCAACGATGATCTCGAGGTTCATGTCCTCAGCCCACTGGAGATACTCGAGAATTCCAAGACCGTGGGTCTGCTGGTAGCTCCAGACACCCTCAAAACCGGGACGGTTGCGAAGAGGTCCGAGAGTATCCTTCCAGTCCCAGTAGGTCTTGTTGGTGTTACCCTCAAGCATGTTACCACCAGGGAAGCGAAGAAGACTAGGGTGAAGACCCTCGAGAGCCTCAGCAAGATCAATGCGCAGACCGTTCTTGCGACCCTTGTAAGTAGGAGGAAACAGACTAATAAGGTTAAAGTCGAGCACTCCATCAGCACCCTTGGGATCATAAGTAATAGCAAAAGTGTTATTGCTGTTAGGAGCATCCATCTTGGGGGTAAGCTTAAACTCATGCTCAACCCACTTGTCCTTCTTAGCCTTTGACTTGACCTTGACGCTACCAAAGACATCATCAGTCAAGTTTGAGCGCAGAGATGCGGTGAAGTGGCCCTTGTAGGAACCCTTGACCCAGAAGCTACCGGTGTACTTGTGCTTCTTGACATCCATGCCCCAGTAGCCTTCGTTGAGGAAACCAATCTCCTTGGCGTTCTTGGTAGGCTTGACGCGCATAGACACGGGGAGTGCTTCGGAGAGAGGTTCGCCGGCGCGGTTGAGGGTTAGGTTTGCGCCGTTGATGGGACGCCAGCCGGAGAGCGAGACGGGGAATTTCTTGCTGTATTGGAAGGCGCGGTTGCGGATGAGTTCGGCGTAGATGCCACCATCACCAGAGTTGTTGATGTCCTGCCATTGCATTAGTATAAGTTTTAATTGGGGCCCTGGGAAGTGTGTGTACCTCGTGGAGGAAACCATATTGATGACCGCTAGTAGCATTTCCGCCCTTGGATGCTACCTCGATGTTGACAGACTCGGCAGCAACAAAGCATGCCGCAGCCGCCAGGAGTGAACTGAAGCGAACCATGATGAAAAGCTTACACTCTGCAGATGAGGTTGCAGTCAGAATGTCAGAGGACGATGATGCATATATATATAGTTGACCGTCTATTTAGCCATAAACCAATTGACTCGCCTATATTCATCCGCCCCAGTCATGATTCAATGCTTCCATGTGACGTGGGCTAAGAGAAACAAAGCTGCAGGTACCAAGCGGTCCAATGAATTAAGCATGATCCTTCTCCGCACTTTTGACGATCGAATCATGTCCAATGCCGAGGATGGTACTCAAGACATGTTTAACCGGTGAAGCTCAGCAAAGAACCTGGAGAATGATCAATTGAATGCGGGGAAGAAGACGATCATGGCGGGTGAATTCTGGGGTGGATAAACCATGAGGTGGATGACGTTAGACTTTTGCCGATCATGGCTTGATTCCGTGTTGGAGTAAAGACAAGGGTTGGAGGAATTGGCCATTTGGATTCGTGCGCGTCAGAGAGCTTGTGGGCTCAAGGTCGTATTTTTCAACGAAGCTCCATAACTGGCTCGGCCTAAGTCCCTGAAATGAGATTAGTTTTTGCAAGTCAAGAGTTTATTAATCTTTCCACGAATTGGATGGAAGTTTATCTGATGATCACCGGTTAATTCGATGCAGTCGCATGATGAGAACGTGCACATCATGAATAAAAATGTGCAACAGTGGTCATTGATCATAATCATTGTATTCCAAGACTTTTCCAGTCTGGTAATTCTATCGTCAAGCATAAACACAATCGCTTTCTTTTCGCTAAACCAATTTTTACTCATCACCCTCTTCGAGGTGGTCTGCCTTCTCCTTGCCAGCAAGATACTCTTGAGGAGTGTTGCGAGGTCTGTTCTTGGCGAACTTGACAGTCGAGAAGACTGATGGTGACTCCTTGAAGATGAGCTCAATCTCCTCGAGGTTGCGACCCATGGTCTCGGGGAAGAAGAAGTACACCGAGACGGGAACGCAGGCAGCGATGACGGCGTATACGATGTAGTACTGCCAGCCAATGCTCTCGAGAGCGACGGGAGTGACCATGACGACAATGAAGTTCCTGAAGAATTATTAATATTTGTTACTCAAGAGGTGAGGTGCGAAAAACTTACCATAGCCAATGGTTGGCGGTCGAGATGGAAGACATGGCCATTCGGAGGCGGATGGGCGCGACTTCAGTACAGTACAAGAAGTTGGCACCCAGGAAACCGATGGGAACAAACGTGTTGTAGAAGTAAATGAAGGCAGCAGCGACAATCATAGCAGGCTTGTTCTCAGGTCCGAAAGAGGTGCTAACAGCCAGCGCAATCATACAAGCCGACATACCGACACCGCTGATGATAAACACGGCACGACGACCGAATCGATCGATGGTGAAAAAGGCAACGAACGAAGCGAGGAACTTCCAGGTCAGGGCACCGCCGGTAAGAGCCTTGGAAGTCTCGGCGTCCAAGCCAAGGTTCTTCTGGAAAAGAATATTGGCGTACACGCTGACCAGGTTGGAACCGGACATCTGCTGGTAGAACTGGAGAAGGATACACAGGATGAAGCGGTAGAGGAGCTTATCGTCGCCCATCTTGAGCATGTCGCCAAGACGAGCTGCCTTGTCGGAGGTTTCTTCGAGGGAGTGCTCGATGCCGGCGACTTCGGCGAGGACTTCGGTGCTGTCGATGGGGAGACCGCGGAGGGCTGCGACGCTGTGGCGCGCTTCTTCGGAGCGGTTCTTGAGGACGAGCCAGCGGGGGGACTCGGGGAAACAGTAGATGGAGGCCATGAGGATGAGGGAGAAGATGATGGCGATGGCGATGGGAGGGCGCCATGTCACGGAACCGTGCTCGAACTCGAAGAAACCGAGGTTGATCCATGATTCGAGAACGTATCCGAGACAGATGAAGAGTCCGGTAAGAACGACTTGACGACCACGGTTCTGAGCAGCAGAAGTCTCAGATTGCCAAACAGGAACAATAGAACTCAACTGTCCAATACCAAGACCAATAATAACTCTTCCAACGATAAACTGCGCAAGACCAAAGCTGGACGCCTCAAGGATTTCTCCAATGAGTGTACAAACAGCAGCCGCAAAGATAACATTTCGTCGTCCAAACTTATCACCAGTCCACGAGCAAGAAAGCGAACCGATCAAAGCACCGATAACGAACGTCGCGACGACAAAGCCTTGCAGTGTTGACTTTGCGCTCTTCTCAGAGCCGGTGGTGTTGACGGTGTCGATCTCGGGGAACGTCTTTACCCAATCTTCTTCGGTGAGGAGACCGCCGATGCCAGCTTGGTTGTAACCGAAGAGGATGAAGGAGGGTGCGACGATGGCGGCGATTTGCAGGATTGCGAGGGGCTTGCCGCTTGCGCCGAGATATGTTGGGACGCTCATCTTGCCTGGTCTGTGTATAGGTGAACAGATAAGGTGATGGACGGACAATGAGGGGAGGTGGTGAGGAGTTCTTTATACAAGATGGATCATCGCGGAGTTGGAGCTAGAGGGAGTCTTGTTGCGGAGCCCCATGGGATACGGAGGGCAATTGCCCCGTATGTGGGGGTTAGTTTGAATCATGAGATATGGATCATTAACGTGATATGAATTTGTTATCGTTTCCAAATGCCTCTCTTGTTGTCTCGTACAAGTTGAGTTGACTGTCAACTTAGACGGATATTACGGCACGGTCTCTTTTCGGTGGCTTCGAAATATAGTGGAGAACCGGGTCCATCTTCGTCATTGTCGCGAGTCGCGAGTTGGAGAATCGGAGGGTAAAAGTGGGAGACACTCTGTTATGGACCAGTGGACGAGACTCGGAGTAACTGCTTTGGGACATTTTTTGTAGGGCAGGCTATGAGGCTCCCGCTAGGACCTGCGTCTACGGCAGTGGATAGCCAGGGTTACCTTGAGACTCCAGATATGTTCAACAGGATTATTTACGCCGAAGAACCATTGTCACACAGAATATCCTCTCGGCACGAATGACAGTATGTGCGTTGCATAGAATTACCTCGTCAATTGAGTTTAGACATCCCGCGGGATATATTCTAGAAGGTTTCTCTAGAAGCCTTTCCACGAAAACCATTCGGCCATGTCCTGTCGATCACATCCCGGCTAGGCACAAGCCTTGGCCGATTTATCCGTCTTGGAACAGCGGCAGTTGAAAGCTTAGCTAAGATCAACTATGACACAATAGCAAAAAGCGTGATAAAATAACTCCAATTACTGATTCATGGTTATTCCTTGCCAAGTTAGTACTCAATAACTGCAAGTTGGGGGAAAACGGGGAACTCTCGGGGAAATTGGAGTCCCAGCCATTGAAACACGGCGAATTAATAAAATTGTGGACAAACAAACCAAAGACCCTTTGTCTGCTTTTCCCCTCATTTCTGGGGTTTGTTTAATAAGCTTGACTTCTCCAGTTCTTTTTGCTTCGTGCTCAACAAAATTTTCTGTTCTTGATCCACTGTGGTGAGATTTCAAGGATGGACTTGGGGGAAATTTGGAGACGTGAACCTGACGACCGGACCGGAGTTAACACTCAGACCAATACAGACGCCGTCTAGGTATCCGTGTAGCTTGCTTGACAGGCACCAGTTTTTCTCTCACGGGAGAGAAAAGAGATCCACTGTCCTAGTGTCAACGTTACATGCATGTCTGTTCGCCTGGCCTCCCGCTTATCAATTTCTGCAGGTCAAGTTCATGCGAAATCGACTCACGCGGTTCGGAGGAATCTGTACGGTCTCGCGATGACTCCGCTTATGTGCGTGAGTTCTGATAAAAGGCTGTGACCGCCAGATTCGTCTATCGGCTCGCCGGCTTGCCGTTTTTATTAACCGTGATAGCCGTACTCGCTTGTCCACATACCGCTGTCTGAGTAGTCGGTCCATAGCTGGACCGTATCACGACCGCGTAAACACCGAGAAGAGAGTAATAAGAGGGTTCTCGTTTGATCATGGTGAATTCTCGGTGTTGAGGACAGCAGTAATTGACCGATGTATAGCTTTCTTGCGAGCTGTGGCCTTTTCCTGCATTCTGTTGATTGTGAACGTGGTGAAGATGGGTCAATCAATAATGAATGGACCATTGAGATTGAAGCATAAAGACGTGTTGGTACACTATGGCAGTTCAGAAATAAGCATAAATTAATCTCTACATAAGCTCAAGATGATCATTCTTAATCTCTATAATCTAGATAAACAACGAGATAGAGTCCAACAAAGAATTCTAGAAATGTTTTCATGAGATTCACATTACCCTGGATCTGACCCTTTGACCCAATCAGCAGCGGTGAGTATGTTGCTCGCTTCCACTTTCCTTTTTCTCTCGGCCGGGTAAGTAATTACCCCGACTCGTACCCTGACTAATACATATCAGCTAACCCCATGGAGGTATGCGACGGAGTAACTCTTTCAGGAATAGCTCATCTGGAGAGAAACCGGATTTTAGAATCCACTTCCATGATTCAATTCCTTCGTCTACTCCGGCGGTCTTACTTGATGATAATACAACTTGCCACTATCACTGAAAATTCATGATTTTAGCAGTCGGGAACGGCTGACCCCGATGATCAACATCAACTGCTACGGTAAATATGTAATTGCCGACTTGGCGATAATGATGGAGTTTGAGTAGTCATCATTGCTAAAGATTATGAGATTGGTCTTGCATATCGTAATCGACACTTTGATAGAATAGAAAATTGCTAACATCTCGCGATATAAGGAACCGGCGTGGATGGTGACTTCAAGTATATGCTAGCCAACTAGCAATGCTCAGCTATCACTTCAAGCAGCAGCATTCGCACCGTTTTCCTTCGCCTTCCTACTGTGACTTTCATTCAATACAGTAACGACTGAAATTCTTGGCAAAAAGAAAACTTCCAATTAAGCGGTTGAGGACAGCAAGAGTTCTCATAAGTCATCTATCATCCTCTTGAACTCGCCGATTTGGTCCTGAGTGGCTTGATCAACTGCCTTCTGAGATAGGTAAGGATATCAGAGTTGAACTTGGTTCATGAAACTTCTGGTAAACTCCTCGGCCACGACTTTCAACTAAGGCAGAAACGGGGTTAGCGTGGCTTAGTTGAACTAGTTGATAGGTGAGGTATAAGAGAAGAGCATTGACTTACTTCTCTGAGCCTATCGACCGTCACCTTCATCTGTGACTGAATATACTGCTTGCGGGCTCTCATATCGGTGCTGGGTTTCATGCGGGGGATAGATGCAGCAATCTTGTCATAGCACTCAGCCTGATTGCTGAAGAGGAAGCTGAGCTCCTTCATGGCTGCGATGGCTTCGGTCATCTTCTGATCGATGCCGGCGTACTGGGTGATCAATTGATTCACAAATATGATAAGTTGTGTCTCTTCCTCTTGGTTCTGTTGGTTTTTCGCAATCAGGGTTTCCAGCTTATCATAGTCGTTGCGCAAATCAGAAGCCTTGGTCGCCTGGATTCCCATGACAATCCATCCAAGAGGCTTGATCGAGCAGATGCCGACTGTAGTGGCAGCGTTTTTCTCCTACAGCAAACGGGTCAGTATTTGGTTAACTTCTAATATATGAAGGAGCCGTGGGGAGAAGGGGGTATCACATACCCAATCAGAATATTTGTCTTGGGCCTCCTTCACCTTGTTGTTGAAAGTGGCGAGTTTGTCGGCCAGGTCTTTGTTGAGGACTTCTAGGTAAGGCGCTTTTTTATCTGATTTGTTCTCAACGGACCCGGTATTGTACTGCTTGATAAGAAATTCGATATCCCACTGACTCTCTAGAATTCTGTCCCTGAACTGAACGGAGGGAAGAGGAGGTATGTCAGCCACGGCCCATATTAAAGAGGTTTGGGTTCCTGTAAAGGGGACAGGCAATCCTTACTCGAATAAGAGTCTGCATGACTTCTTCTGTGTTGCGCTGTTTCTCTCTAGCATCGTCTCGTAGCATGCTCAAAGTCATCTGGGATGCCTCTTTGGCATCTCTGTAGTTGTCATCAAAATCATTGGACGACTTGTACCTCTCGTCCAGGATGATGTCAAGTTGGCGTCGTAAGTTTATGAAATCATCTGCCGCCAACAACTCAACACTGCTATCACTGTATTGCATAGTAGTCCGGCCAGTAATTACTGTATACAAAGGGTTGATCAACTTAAATTAAAAACGAATATTTGAAGGGGTGCAAAACAGAATTGACGCCCTGAGTTTGGTAAGGTGGTTCTGGTGGTAGTTCCGGCAGGTGGAACCGACAGCTACCATGGCCTTCCTGGTTCGCTTTTCGGGAGAAGAAAGGTTAGTAAAAATCAAACGATAATCAACAACCGACCATTATGTCTCGGACGTACACTGTAGATTTCACTATCAAACTTGGAGAGCTTTCTGAAAGCGGACTCGGGGACTTTTCTATCAAAGTCAGTGGAACTCCCAGGGAAGTCCTTTCCGCTTAAGACATAGGCCTGAATATCTATTGGTTCAGGATTATTAGCATGATTCGATATGAGATCCGGGAGCAAGTCCTTTGAGGTGACTTGCCAAAGTAGCTCTTGGAACGCAGGATGAACCGATTAGACTGGGCGGGGCCAGAAGATGAAAGAACAACTTTATCTACCGAGCGACTGAGAGTATCGAACGCCTTCTTGACCTCGATATCATCGTTGTCCACAGGATTCCAAGTGACAGACATGGTTGTAGGAATAAGGATAAAGGGCTGCTGAGGGTTCGAGAGTTTAAGTATACAATAAAGAGTAGTAGTTGAAAGCCGTGCTCAGAAAATGTGCAAGGGCAATGATGATGCTTATAGACTTGATGTCCGAGACCAGCAGATGCAACACATGCCGGCCGAGCAAGCGACTAACTACTTTGATAACAGGCTGCATTTCTTAAGCTATTTTTCTCTTTCAGCTCGTAACTTCTGAATCTATCCCCCGTCTCAGCTCACCTCCATCCAGCCTCTTTTCTTCTTTGTGGCTAGCTAAGCTCTAGTTTGTACGCCTTAATTATTCGGCCAGTCAAAAGGCTCCAATAGCTTAGCCGAGCTGATCTAGACTCCCCAAGCGCAACGTGTCTAATGCATGTCTCAGAGAATATGCTCAATATTGAAGTGCTGTAACTATACTGGTAATAGCGGATATCTTCCAACGGGTAGTGTGATCCCGCGTATTTGTGGTTTCGTTCACCTGTGAGGGGGCATCGGGTTTCTGTTCAGAGGATGGCTAATAGCCTAAGAACCTTGGTGAATGGGTAGAAGAACGATTGAGGAATTTACCTGGACCAGATACCGATGGCTTCTCCTCTCCAGCTGTCAATACGTCAATCACAAGCGAATCCCTCAAGCTTGGCCATTACGTATGCATCTGTCAATTTCCAAGCATCCTCACGCCAAGCTTCGAATCCTTCTCGTTCCTGAACTTACGGCCAATAGCATTTTAAGCTTAAGTGCCTTGAGCATTATTCAGCTTGCTGACAGCCCGCGTAGTTCAAATTATTCATTGGTTGGTGGTGTAAGACGAGATCCACACTTCCGAATAGGAACACCGGTTTCCCAAAGGAGAAGCCGGAGCTTAACAATAGAAGGATCACAAACCTTGTGTTAGTGGCCAAGTTCTTGATCAAGACGAGAGAGAATAAAAATATAAGTAGGATCAATGAAGTCAGTTTTGAGTTTCATTCTTCAGAGACAAACCTCTTCAACACTCTTCAAGATGCGCTTCTTTCATTTTACACTAGCCTCATTGGCATCCGTCGCAACAGCCCTCTCATCATTCGACACTTGGTCTCACGGCCGAGTCGCATTAAATGATGTGAGCATTCATTTCCGCTACGCCGGCTCCGGTCCTCCTCTTCTTCTCGTCCACGGTAATCCCCAACATAGTCTTACATGGCAATTCATTGGTCCTATCCTCGCTCAGAACTACACTGTTATTGCACCTGATAACCGTGGTGCTGGGGACTCGAGTATTCCTCCTGATAATGACTACACCGCTGCTGCGTCAGCAGAAGATCTCAAGGGTGTGCTGGACTTTTTGAACGTTACGGAGACGTATGTCTTTGCGCATGATAAGGGTGTTGGGATGGCGACGGCGCTGGCTATTAAGCATCCTGATATGGTGAAGAGATTAGCACTGGCTGAATACCCTCTTCCGGGATTTGGGTATGAGCAGTCCGCCAACCCAGCAGCGTTCTGGGATTTATATCAGAACTGGCAACTAGCTTTCTTTCAAGTCACAGACCTCGCAGAATTTCTCATGTCAGGAAAAGAGAAGCAGTTTCTTCAGTGGTACTTCTACCATGGCAGTTATTCTGGTGTTGAGAGCTTCAGTGAAGAGACGGTTGACAGATACACGAGCAGTATTTCGAAGCCCGGATTCCTGAGAGCTATGCTTGGTCCATTCTCCGCTACGACTGTTGCCAAGGATGCCGAGTTCTTCAAGACTTCGCTGAATGAGAGTAAATTGAGCGTACCGCTTCTTGGAATGGGTGGTGAAGCGAGTTTGGGATTGGAGTCGGTTCTCAAAGACTCATTTGAGCCCATTTCTGAGAATGTTGAGATTGATATCATTCCTAAGGCTGGACACTGGATTGGTGAGTTTTACCTTCGTACTGACTGGAGAGGTTGATTGATCGCTAACGATGTCTGTAGTGGACGAAAACCCCAATTGGACTGCGAAGCGTGTCGCCAAGTTTTTTCAAGAGGATAATGAGAGTCCAAAGAAGGTTGACTTGGCTTACTTGGAAGATATGGTTACTTTGGATGTTGGATACTTTGGTACGAGACGGAACTTTAAGCTGGGATCTCAGTGATCGGATTGTTTGACATGGTACCTGCCAAGAAGCTTGGCATCGTGCCGCTGGATATAATGGCGGGCTTAATACGGGAACGGGTAGATCTAGATTGCGAATTCTGCCACATGCCAAGGCGATGGCTTTACTTGGAAATAATTGACATTCGTTACTTGAACAAAACTAACCTCACCTGTGAACAGAAATAGTATAACTTGCGCTTGGCAGATAGATACTCTGGTAAAATAGATACAAAGAAGTGTCGCACCTGGCAACGTCCTATCCAATCTTATATACAACTCATTCCTCCACAATCCTCTAGCATCCAATGCGCTTAGAGCTGACAGCAATGTCATCGTACCAGAAAGTGTTAGCAGCACCACTGTACGACTCCCAACCAAAGTAAACACCCTGGATCTTGGGCTTGGGCTTGCTGTTCTTCCAGCCGTTGGTGTAAGGCGCAGGGTCGTTGGGCTTGTAGACAAGGCCCTTGACAGGGACGCTGTTGAGCCAGGTGGCGATGGTACCATCGGGGGACAGATGGTACTCGAGGCACTGCCAGGTGTTGGCGGGGATGTTCTTGGAGGCGGCGATGCCGTCGGGGGACAGGTCGGGGAGGGTGGCGTCGTCGGACTCGTGGTTGTACATGAGGATCTTGCTCTGGCCGCCGATGCGGAGGTGCTTGCCCTTTCCTTGAGCGGCGTCGGGCATGGTGATGAAGGTGACGTGAGAGTCATCAAGAGCCTTCTCAGACTTCCTATAAAGTTATTAGCACCCACTCATATCCTCAAAAAGAAATGACCTTTGTACTTACATCCAAGCACGGACGTAGACATCGCCGCTGGGAATAGCGTCGGTACCAAAGAACTTGTGACCGCAGAAACCGTTGGATCCACCAGTGACCTTGATAGAGTTCTTTCCGCTGTGAGCGGTAGTCTTGTCAAGAACAACCTTTCCACCCTGATCACAGTCAGGAGCGTAGGTAGGCCAAGCAACCTGGTCCCAACCGCTCTCAAAATCCTCGGCGACCTGGCCGAGAGTGAGAGGAAGCACAGAAAGTGCAGCAAGAGCAATGTTTCGAAGCATGATGAATAGTATAAAAAACGGTCAAAGTGGAAAAAAGAAGTGAAGTGAATGTGAATGGAATGATAGAAACAGAAAGCCAAGCTGCCAAGGACACAGCTGAGAGTTATATATAAGAGATGTTTATACTTGGCGAGAGCAGTAATATTAATATTAGGGACTGGAGGCCTGAAACAAGGCGGCTCTTTCGTCCGATCTGTCATTGGGTCGTGCTGGGATTGTTACGGTTAATTCGGAATTGAGTGCCCGCAATTTCCTTGTCGGGATCGGACGGTGGTGAACCTGAGACAGAAAGGGCATTTTTTCCGCGGAAGGGGTCTGAAACGGAGAATTTATCCGTCTCCGTTCTACATTTGTTCTACGGCAAGCGATATTTAATGGCTACGATATACCGCCTTTTGGGTTTGGAGGTTCTTCCGGATGGTCTTTTTGGGCAAATGAAGTCATTTTCAATGTGTTATCGAGCTGAGAATGCGACCTTGAGGTTGTATGGAGATGCAATTGATGCCGTTGTTCCGGCTCGGCTGATAAGATAAGATAACTCGATAAAAAGATAAGATAAGAGCAAGTATCGATGAAAAGAGCCATGATCTTTCATTTTCTATTTTCATTGATCAATTGACGAAAAAGGCTTTGTACCTATGATATACCCCCTGAAGTTCGTTTTCTAATAGAAAAATGCAAACAATATCATCCACAGTTAGCCTGAAGCGGTGAACCTGTCGGACTGGCCAGTATCACGATCCTTTCGGAAAGACATGGTCGCGGGTCACACGACGTTTGTGCAGATCAACGTAGTCAACAGTACAGTGAAGTTTTTTCTCCCCTAGGCTAGTGTGCCACCCATTGCTGCGATAAAGGTCAGCTTTGGGACAACATCGACCACCGTTCAACTTACACCACCACTGCCTTCGCAGTTCCAGGTGGGGCTTTCGCCAATACCAAGTTCGTGATGGACAATTTCTCAGATACTTTCCCTCCATACATGTTGTAGGGTCTGAAGATAACGTCGTGCACACTCATGCTCGGAGGTGCCTTGGTACTCTTAAACCGACCATGGTAAGCTAACTTGCTGGAGGTGATGTGCCGCAAGTTGTCGGTGATAGGGCGACGTCGCGCATGTCCTGCGCTCCACCAACTGATGAGTTTCTGACCGAGAAGGGAAAACATGTTGATTCATCAAGACCTGATAGTTAAATACAGTGTGTCGCTTGATATTGTGAGATGATCAGTTTTTGTTCTTCTCAATAGTTTGAGTCTGAAGATGGTGAGGGACAAAAGTTGACATAGTCGACAGTAAAAAGACTTATTCCTCCTTCTACTACGTATCTCCAGATCACCTCTGATGTGCTTATCAATGGAATTCATGATATTCACTAATATCTTTTCCCTAGTTCACATTGACATTTCGATATGAACTCTTTGTGTCGTTGACCATTGCGAGGCGTTAGTGCGACTGCCAATTCATCACTGTACACATGCTTTTGTCCCGCACCATCGACGGCAGCGGCGAAATTCACATGACAATGCCCCTCAGGAAAATAGGAAGAGTCAGAATTTCTTTAATTCACTTTCTGCAAAACATTGCAAGCATTTCATTGTTTTTGTTATTCCCTATAGAACAGCTTTGAGTGGTTACCCTACGACAAACTGACGTCGTGCCTTAGTCAGCACAGACCAACCATTCACAGATCTGACCACTGAAGATTTACTCATCTCATCATCATCAGCCAAAACACGATGAGATGGCTTCTCCTCAGCGACATTCACTTCAAACATCATGACCTCGACAGAATCCGCCAAACAGCACAATGGATCATATCGGCCGCCGCCCACCACAAACCCGCCCGGGTAATCGTCTGCGGCGACCTGTTGACAAGCCGCACAATGCAACCCACCCACGTCCTATCCGCCTGCTACCGCTTCATCAGTCACCTAAGCGACATTGTCCCACGCATTCACATTATTCTCGGAAATCACGATCTCGCGTATAAACGTGATTATCAGACAACCGCCCTGGAAGCGCTGAATTTCAAGAGGCTTGCCCCACATGTTTCGGTTCATAGCGTCATCGCGAAACATGAGTGGGATGGACGACGGGTTCTATTGTTGCCGTTTCGGGAGGAGCAGGAGGAGCTTACGGATGCTGTTGATGCGATTGACGCTCAAGAGGCGCGTGAGACGGTTGCTTTTGCGCATTTGGCGATTAACAAGGCTATCACTCAGAAGTTTGTGCCGAATGGGACGAATTCTGTTAGGTATTATGGTTTGACGGGGCCGGATCGCTTTGCGTCTTTGGCGAGAACTTTTACTGGC
The DNA here is from genome assembly GCF_003316985.1 of Fusarium coffeatum. Lineage (NCBI taxonomy): Eukaryota > Fungi > Ascomycota > Sordariomycetes > Hypocreales > Nectriaceae > Fusarium > Fusarium coffeatum. The sequence continues at coordinate 174,930 of NW_022158075.1, forward strand.
CATTTTCACAGTCCTCAAACAATTATTCAGGATGGTCGCCAAAGCGATGATTTGCAGGGAAGTCTTACGTACTTGGGCTCGCCTTGCCAGTTGAACTGGGGAGATCTTCATGATGAGCAGCGCGGTGTTGTTTTATTGGACCCCGACACGCTTGAGCATGGAACGCTGGTTAATCCGCATGCCGTTGGGTATATCGCCGTTGACTTGGAAAAGGTTCTTACGGGCGAGATCGGCGAAGAGACTGTCAAGGACAAGCATGTCATGCTCCTCGGCAGCCCTTCGCACCTCAAATACGTCACCGCTCGCGATCAACTTCTTTCTCTTGGTGTTCGAAGTGTGCGTAACTGGACTCATACGAATTTTGCCCCGAATGCCAATCGACGGCCGGTCGAAAGTCTTGGTGCGTCAGTACCCGCCAGCGACGCCGCCATACAACCTTTGGAGGAGCCTGTCGAAAGCGCGACCGATAAAGGTCTGGTTCCGGCGACCGATGGTACCGCCGAAGCTACTCTGGACGCCCCGCCTGAAGTTGAAAGACTTGATCTGCTTGCTGAAGCGCGCGAATATGTCGATTTATTGGAACTGGACGAGTACCTTCACCCGCGACGAGAAGAATTAGTTCGAGTTGGCCAGCGCATGATCCAAGCTTCACGCAACATGCCCGACCAGGACAGCGAAATGGAGATCAACTACGAAGATTTTCTCGACAGATCAGCTCAAGCTCTTGGCACAAGTTCCGACAGCGGTCTTGCAGGGGAATTTACCAACATCTTCGTCGCGGAGCCCCGCCGGCTTACAGTCACCAACTTCCTCGGCATACAAGACACCATCACTATCGATTTCCAACGCGATGTTCCACGCGGACTGACTTTACTCGTCGGTGATAACGGTTCTGGAAAAAGTACGCTGATCGAGGCTGTAGTATGGTGTCAATTCGGCCAATGCATCCGCAATGGCCTGGCAGCCAACGACGTCCTCAACGATACCGTTGGCAAAGATTGTTCCGTGAAACTAGAGTTCGCCAACGGTTACGCCATAACACGCTATCGGAAACACAAAGTCCACAAGAACCGCATCGTTGTATCTCTACATGGCGAAGATCAGCCTCATCTCGAACATCCAACCTCGCGAACGACACAGGCTGCCATTAATGAGCTTCTGGGAACAGACTACGACACATACGTCAGGATTGTGCTACTGAGTCAAGAAAGTGCAGCGAGCTTTTTAAACTCGACGCCAATTCAGAGACGAGAATTGATCGAGTCGTCGCTTGGACTCCCAATATTGGATCATTGTGGACAGATGTCCAAGATGCTGCTGAAGGATATTGATACACAGGTTAGCGAGGTCGAGGGAAAGTTGGAGGCCGTCAAACGGACTATGGAGTACAGCGAGGAAAGGCTTGAAGAGCTTGACAAGACGCGTCGACGACTTGAGAGTCAGGCGGCCAAGGTTGTTGCGTCTTTGAAGGCGAAAGCTGAGGAAGATCAACCAGAGCGTCATGAGGAGCGAACCACCGCCAGCGAGGAAGATGAGCCTGAAAGCCACGAGCAGGAAACCCCGGCCGCCACCGAAGAAGCTGAATCTGGCGTGGCTACTCGCGATAGAATCGCGACACTCCAGAAACAGATCCGTGCCAAGAAGGATACCCTGCGGCAGCTGAGGAGCGAACTTGATGCTATGGAGGCGGCTATTGACGCAGCTCGTCCCGTCGGTCTGCGGAAGTTCCTACTTGACATACAAGCTGCTATCAGCCGCTTTCTCAGAAATCTGCGATCTTTATTCGGATTCAAGGATGACCTGGAGGAAACTGCGTCGCAAACTCAAGATGAGACTGCAACTATTCGCCAAAACATCGAAACCAGCACATCACATATAGAAAGTCTTAAACGCAAGGAAAAGGCAGCAATCAACCACGCATTGATGATGAGCGAACAAGCCGCACAAGCAATGAAAGCTCAAAAAGCTCGCGAGAAAGCACGAGAAGACGCTCAGAGAGCTCGAGAGGAACAACAACAAATAGCCCAACAAGCCCGGGAAGACCTACGTCAACAAGTCGCTGTTAAACAACGCGACGCAGTCATATACAAAAACCTGGCCGAAACCGAAGAATCTTCTCTACAATCTTTGAAGTCGGAGTACAAAGCGCTTCGGAAGCAGCGACATGGTATTATCTCTGATCGCGAGCTCTTTAATTTTTGGTCCTCGTCACTTACGAAACGTACCAAACGCGCAACGAAGGGCAAGGCGGCTACGACTAATTTCCGGGAGCATATTCTCCACAAGGTCATTTCTGAACTCAACAGTCTTCTCGCACAGGTTCTTACGGTGTTATACGATGACACGCGCCACCAACACATAGCAACAGGAATGCTTCGCTCCCTCCTCGAAGAGCCCGACGTTCTCGACCCCACTCTCGCCGTATCTCCTTCTCTGGCCTACGGTAAACGGTCCAGCGGTGAACGCAAAAGGGTTGACTTGGCGCTCTTTTTCGCACTTCTCCAACTTGCCCGTGCAAAAAGCGCACATCGCGCACATTATGTGTTAGTTGATGAAGTTTTCGATAATTTGGATAATGCGGGGCAAGCAGCTGTTATGAGATGGCTGGGCGTCATGTCGCAGACTGTTGTGGGGTGGGTTATTGTTATTACGCATAGTCAGTTTTTGATTCAGAGGGAGGTGGAGGAGAAGGTGGTGGTTGTGAGAGCGCAGATGGGTGGGGAGGGGACCGAGTTGTTTGTTGGTGATGAGAGGATGGGGAAGGAGTAGGCCATTGACGTTCTTGTCTATGCTGGGGGAGATGTTTGCTGTTGTGGCGTTGGACAATAGCGCTATGATATGCGGAATGGTGTTAGGCCATTCTTTGTTTGAGGTACACATGACAATTATTTAGATCATCCCAATTTCGCCTTTGAGCAAAACTGATGTTTTCATTTTTCTTAAACTCGATCCAAGATGTCGTCTCTCTCTACACCTCCTAATGACAAAGAGCTGAGATTCGACAAGATATCAGCTCCGTACGAATGGCTTGAGTCATACCGTCCTGGAGGCTATCATCCTGTCCATCTGGGCGATGAGTTCAAAGATGGCCAGTACAAGGTCGTGAGGAAACTTGGATGGGAGACTTTTTCGACTGTTTGGCTCGCGCGGGATGTGAAGTCAGTATCTGATATCATAAATCCTGATTGCTTTGCTGATTCGATGACTAGAAACGCACGCTATGTCGCTCTAAAGATCATCACTGCAAACAGTGATACAACTCGAGAACTCGATATCCTAAACCATCTCGCCAAAACAGACAGCAGATATATCACCCATCTTCTCGACCACTTCACCCACACCGGTCCAAACGGACAACTCAAATGTCTCATCTTCGAACCAATGGGCCCAAGCGTAGACAACCTAGTCTACGAATTCCCACAATACAACCGACGGCAGAATGCCATGGTAGCGCGACATCCTATGAAAATAGCAAAGAGTATCCTGAAGTAGGTTTTGCAAGCGTTGGTGCAGATGCATGAGAATGGGATTGGGCATGGGGACTTGAAGATGGGGAATATGCTGTTTGCGGTGAAGGGCGTTGAAGGGGATGTTTGTCAGGAGGAGAGGTTAGAGGATCGGTGTGTTGCTTGGCCTGTTGAGGGAGGGGAAGGGGAAGGGGTACCGAGGTGTCTTTATGCTGCGCAGCCTTTGACGGGGTTTGTTGATTTGGAGGATTTTGAAGTTAAGTTAACTGATTTTGGTGGTGGTAAGTCATCTCTGCTCTTTTATATCCTTTTGCGTGATGAACCCTATCTCGATATCTTACTTGAGACTAATCAAGCTTAACCAGCATACTTCATCGATAGTTCCCCAACGAGACTTCCCATGCCAACCGATTTACGATCACCAGAAGCCATTCTCAAAAACCAAATCGGCAAAGAATCGGACATTTGGGCCTTTGGCTGTCTAATTTTCGAACTCATCACAAACACTCGACTCTTCCAAATCCCAGATGTGAATAAAGACGACGAGCAGCTTCTTCAATTCCACGAACGGCTTGACCTTTGCCAAATGATTTGTTCAGTCAGTGGAATAGGTCTGAGTTGTATTTTACAACTGAGAGGAAGATGTTTGATAGAAAGGTTAAGGGGGGACAGGAGGGAGAGGTTTCTAGGTGTTATATGGAGGAGATGATTGATGAGTTGCGGTCGGATCTATCGGGGATGGAGAGTCAGCAGGTCAAGATGTTGATTAGTTGGATTTTGCGGAATCCTTGGTTTAAGAAGTCCTAAAGACGTCTAAAGGTAAATAGTAGTCTTAAATATTTCTATTATATGTAAACAGCTAAGATTCGGGTAATGTAACTTGAATAGAAAACATGGCAGGATTATTATGTTTATGATGTTGTATCTGCAGTTCGGTTATAGGGACGGGAACCTCAACCAATAAAACTCCCCTGTTCTACAGCCAATGAAAACGTCATTTCCTTGTACTGCTGTCACAATCGGGCGATGCTCTGGTGGAAGCCGCAGTATAGGGAATCCTTGCCTCAAAATCCACGCCTGATCGGAACTGACCCCCAATCCTACAGGAATCGCGTCTATCGCTGGTTTTTGTCCATCCCCTTCGGTTGGGTAATGAGGGATAGTAAAGTCGCCAAAGTCGGTTTGGAGACGAGATTTGTTATTGGAGTCCCACGCGAGTTGAGTAGTATATCCTTCTATCGTGCACAGACAGTAGCCTCGGCTTATGTTCCAGACTTTGACTTCGTTCCAATACGCTGAAGCAAGCATTTTATCGTCCAGCGAGAAGGCCAAAGCCTGAACAATATGACCCATATGCTTTAGTGTTTGTTGCTTTGAACCGTTTAGTCCATGAAAAATGCGGATGAATCCTGAATGAAACCCTAACGCCAGTCTTTTCGAATCACAAGACCATGCTATCAAGGAGATTGAACTTTTGTCGAGTCCGAATTTGTTAATGATGCATCGACAGACGCCATTGGCAACATCCCAGATACCGACGGTATCACGATCACACAAAATGGCCACCCGCCTGTTGTTGGGCGATATGGCAAGGGAATTGACTGTTCCATTGTATATATCACCAAATGATTTCAGACAGGCCCCTGTGACTGGATCCCATATTCCCACAGTGCCCTTGTTTGACCCAGAGGCAAGAAATGCATCGTCTGAAGAGAAAGTGACGCAAGTGATGCCGCCGTGTTCTTCCTTGAAATCCTGAATCTGTGTACCTGTAGACACATTCCAAATTCCGAGACAGCCATCGTTTGACACCAGCCCCAGCCATTTGTCATCCGAGGATAAAGGTAAATTTAAAAACATCCGTCGGCGTTGAGCTAAGCGGTTTTGAAAAACTCTTAGGCACGAACCTGTGTTTCGATCCCACACCTGTAAAACCGAGATTTCATAGTCGGCTGAGAGACACATATCATCAGATAATACTTTAACAAATCTAACCGGGGGTGAGATCTTTTGTCTGCCTTGCGTCGGTAAATTCGTAGCAGCATCAAGGTCCCAGATCTTGATTGTTCCGTCGTATGACCCTGATGCAAGTTGCATTCCCTTCGAGGTAAAAGCCAATGATGAAACGATGCTGGTATGCCCTTCTAGAGTTTGCAAATGTTGGTGGGTATGAGCATCCAAGACATGAATCGTGCCAGATGTCTCGAAAGCTACTCGTGTGCCGTCCGGTGATAATGCTACTGAATACATCGTATGGTCATCGTAGGCTTTGTGTGCCCACTCACCTGCGAATAGATCCCAGATCCTGAGGGCACAAGATGACGCAAGTAGCACTTGAGAGGTGTTTGCCGAAAAAGCAGCCGCGTGAACGTGAGCAAGGTCAGTACCGTCGAACTCGACTATGCTTTTTAGTTTCCAAGTAGATAAGTCCCAGACATCAATCCTGGCTAGATCCGAGACCGAGGCCAATGTGTCCGTTCCATGTAGAAACGCCACTGATATGAAACGTCCAGACGCATTGTAAGACAGTGTCCCAAGACAGGCTCCTGTGGTGACATTCCATAATTTGATGCTGCCATCATTTGAACCCGATGCTACCGTCGAGGAATCTGGAGAGAACGACAGTGAAACAACGTTTGAACTATGGCCGTATAAAACACCAGTACATGTTCCTTTCAACGGGTGCCATAATCTAACAGTCTTGTCAGATGAACCCGACGCTAAGAAGAAGTTGTTGGGTGAGAATGCCAGAACGGTAACAGAGTCTAGATGACCCTGAAGCGGCTTTAAGCATGCACCCGTCGATGTACTCCAGACTTTGATATCATGCTCACCTGAAGCTATCCATTGGCCATCTGAAGAGAAACAAACCGCATCCAACAGCCAGTACTTCCTATTTGCATCGAATACCATTGTCTGGAGACACGAACTCCAATCTAATCCCGCAGTATTGGGAGGAACTATACGGATCAAGGATTCGCTCTCGTACAGTTGACGAACTAAGCTTCCGGTGGGGCTAAACACAAGTGCTGAAGCGTACACCTGCAACGGATCAACTTCTATGGGAATTTTATAATAAAGAACAAATCGACGAGCATCAAGGAGCAATTCGGCCAATCCCGTCGCTTTCGTCTGTGTCACCACGGTAGTTAGACAATGGTCAAAGGTTGAAAAGTTGGGTACTTACTGCTAGGAACTCAAGATTCTGGACCGCTGAAATTCCCTCTGGAACTTTAAGTAAGAGGCTTAGCGCCTCTAGCCAGTTCAAGTATTTGGATCGAAAAAACTGATGGACAAGACCACCATCTTCCAGCTCGTTATCGCTCGTTTCACACTGCGATTTTGAGCTCTTCAGATGATCGACCCAATAAACGCAAGAGTATCGAATCCGGGCTAAAGGATCAGGATTGGGAGTAGGGAGCTGAGCACCGGCCAATCTGGAATGGCCTAATCCATAAATGTCTCGCTGAAGCGTAGCGGAAAGACCTTCCAATGAGTTCAAAAACATGGAATGGTGTTGAAACCCGATACCCTCAGGAAAAATTGTGTCAGGGATGTTGTTGACCAAGAAGTCCCTGGCAGACTGATGGATGAGGAATATCTCGTTATTCTGGCAGTTGAGAAAGGAGCCACACCAGTCGACTGCGTCGGCTATATCGTCTTCTTTCATATCACCCACCAGAGTCGCGAGCTCTGCTGGGGTCAGTCGTCGATAAGCAACGCAAACCGTAGCCAGAATCCGAATCAATCGATCTTTCTCTTCTGAGCCCAGAATTCGCGTCATCATAGCGTCGTACAGATCATTGAGGGTAGTGGGGAAAGTTTTGAGTACCTCTAAAACACGACGTTTGGGGATTCTTGAACTAGCCAGTCTCTGGCAGACGAGGGCGACCCAAAGGAATGTGTTGTCTGCGTGTGAGTACATGTACTCAGAGATGGCTTCTTTCAGAGCTGGATCATCTCCCCATTTTCTAACCAAATTGTTCACCGTAGTGACAATGTAGGATTTCACGGCTTTGGAAACCGACTCCTTTTCATCTTCGAGACTGAGCAAGATCATTCCTTGGGCAGCAGACAGTTCTGTTTTGATCTCAGGCCAAGGACGACTAGTCAAAATCCATTGAGTAGAACACGACTGTGACAGGTTGTTGATGACATCAATAAGATCGGATCTTTCACTGCACTCATCAAGAGCGTCTATAACCATGATTGCCTCGTGCAAGCATGAATCCTGCAACATCTCGGTGAGAATTTCGACCAGCATGATACTGCTATTGTGGCTGTCGAAGAGTTTCTCTCCCATCCTTTCGTAGTGAGGGCGTACAATTGACATTAAAGACGGCTGATACTCAAGAAGCATGTAGAGCAGGCCTCGGATGGCTCCAGACAAGTTGTCCTTTGCCGCCGAACCCTCAAAGAAGAAGAAAGCGAGTGGCCTTAGGGACTTCTTCAACCTGTCAATAACTCCGCAAGCCAACATTGTTTTTCCTTTGCCAGGAAGGCCGTTGATCCACAGGACTCGAATTGAGTTATCCGTCATGAATTGCTCGTAAGCAGTGCTGGTGAAAACCCAGTCGCATAAATCCGTCTGCAGACCATGCTTCTGATTTTGGATTCTTTGCTTATCCAGCTGAGGGTCCGTAACATGTAAGGCTCGCAAGCACTTCTTGTCCTCTTCGTTTTGTTCCTTCATCTCCCTACGTCTCGCTTCGTCTCGAATAGCAGTGTAGATATTCTCGAGGGATTCTGCCTGTAGTGTCGAGTTGTCTTCAATACCAGCAAGCTTGACCTTGACATCTTCGCTGTTGTATTGCTGGATATCCCTCCGAATAGCGGCTTCTGCGTCCTTCAGTTCGGTGAGTTTGCCGTTCCAGTCATCCAGTTTGACTATATCTCGGAGGATAATGGATGCCCAATTGCGATAGTAGAGGCAAGCGCTTCTCATTTGGAACAGAAGAAGCTTTTTGAAGAAATCCACTATATGACCTTCGAGGTTGTTTCGCAGTGTATCGGGGGGAGTCGATGGAGACGACGATTGTTTTTGGCCGAGGGCCACGTCGGCCAGGTTCCAATACCATTCCATCTTCGACAAAACATATGCGATAGCCTTCCTATTGAGACCTGGCTCTTTCATAGGATTTGAGAGGACCTTTGACCTTATCAGTGGCAGTTCTCGGGTATATATCATTGTTGCTGCGCCTTACCTCGAGACCAAGACTAACGCCAACCCATACGATGCTAGCTTCAGCAGAATATTTGGCAACCTTGTCAATCAAGCCCTTGATGTTGTTGATGGCTTCCATGAAGCTTGATGCGGTTTCCTTGTACTCTGCCTGACGCTTGGTCCGTTCCAGTCCCGCGTAGACCAACTTCCACATCTGACGAGCCTTGTCATTCTTGCAATGTTGCAGGCTATCGATCTCCGAGGGCGTGGCAGTTTCCGTCCATTCTTCCTGGACTTTGGAAAGTATTTTCTCGTACTCTTGAACTAGATCGGACTCCTTTTCTTTCAGACCATCGTAGGCCTTGGTCCAGAGTTTCTCAGAGAGGCTCAAGCAAGTATCTTGGTCGCGAGGAGCTGTTTGAAGAGGCACAGTACTAACGGATAGTTCCTCAATCGGTGGAGCAGTACGGCTATTACACGCACTATCATCAGTCGAACCCGTCAGCTGAGTGAAGGAATTTGGCGTCTGTGTTGTTGAGGCAGCTGGCTGTGAAACATCCGGCGTGTTGGCTGATCCAATATCGTCATCGCGAGAGCGAAATCTCTGCTTGAGCCTGTCATATCGCTTCTTCATTTTTGATCGCTTTAGTGATGTAACAAGAGAGATTTGTCGAGCATCCAGGAGAAAAGGTGAGCGGGGAAACGGGGTCAAGTCAGGCATTGGCTTGATGGTCATACAGAAAAAGCAAAGAACGTTAGCCAATGATGTGCCGACACATCTCCAAGAGACAAGGGAGAGCAGGCTGCCAACCAGGCTTAGGCATGGCTTATTTCCTATGCTTGGCAGACAGACGAATGTCGCTCCTCTAATTGCGCGTTTGCGCATAACATAAACTCGATTATAAATGCTACCGTATAATCCCTCGAAGCTTACCGACAGTCCTGCAGATTTTCAAGAAGCCTCCAGCAGGAAAGATAGGTAGTGCGGTACTTACTTTTGAGCATATAGAAAGGTGCATGCAAACACCAAAGCAACAAAGGCTTCCTGTTCTCTTCGTTGTTTTATTCATGCCGGCGAATGTCATCCAAATGAGTCTAGTCAAGAAAAAAAGGGTACTGGCAAGAGTGGGAAAAATACATGTATCATGCCAACCCAACCTGTAAATAAGCGTATTTTGTCTAACAGTAAGTGAATTGAAAATATCAAAAAGATATCGAGATAAGATTAATCGCGAGACTTGCTGATGCTGTAGGTATGGCAAAGCAAAATTTAACCACAGAGAATTTATATTAGGCCGGGTTCGATGCACACTCGAACCAATAAAATGTTCAATCGTATGGGCCCTTCTATCCTCAGATTGAATGCTATATTCGTTGTGAACAGGGAGAGCTGCTCGAATAGTAGCCTCCGAAAGTGTTTTACTGCTACGTCCTACCTTCCCCGTTACCTCTAGTATAATTGACAAGACTTAGTTGGATAATCTGGTGAGCTTCCAGAATCATTCCTCTAGCCGCGCGCCTATATTACTTGCCACAGGCCATCGGATAAGCGTAAGCCAATTTTGAGCCTGGGTTGATTACAACATTAGCCTTCGTTTTGAGATTGAGATGAAACTTCAAGGATCCTAGTGTTAGTGGTTTAGTAGACGCCGTGTAACGACAAGTTGAGAAACACCTGAAACTGGAAGGGGGTCGGTGTTAGTAGCCAGAGAAGAGACACAAAGGTAGGTAGTCATCAGAGCGTTAGTTCCGCAATAGCTACTATTTGCCGTAGGGCTTGTCGGGGCTTTACGCAATTAAGTCAGTTGCAATTATAGGACTAAAAGGTTGTCGTTTCACTAAGGATAGCTGGTAAATTGAGAGTTCTGGGGATAATAAACTCGCCGAGCCTCGGCCTGAACTTTGGGAATACGGTCAACTGGACAAGCCCAAACACGTGCTCGAAAACGCATGAGATGGAACGTCATTTGACGGATTTTCTGGGCCAATCTTACTTGGCTACCAGGGATGCAGACTACGAGTTAGCCTGTAAGCTAGACTGATAATGCTGACATCTGCAAAGGTCAACTATTTGCTACTCCAAACACTTGCATCATACTGGTCCATCCACTCAACGAACTCGCTACCAGCTTTAGCCCAGCCAGTGATACCTTCAGATAGAATCACACTTTCCATGGAGCTATCCCCTTGCTCGTCCAGGTAGTCCTTGAACCACCCGGCCGCCCTTGGGCCACGGCCGCGAGAGGATGCTGGGGAGGTTAGCATGCTTGTTCCGTAAGGCTTAGAGCTGGGGGGTTAGTGAACCAAAGACGTACAGCAGTACCAGATGACCTTCTGGACTCCCGCCGACTTGAATAGACTGTACAGCGTCTTTATCGTCGGGTAAAGGCTTTGTGCTGGTAGGTTGATAGATCCGCGAATGGTACCGCCCTAGATAATGGAATGGGTAAGTTCATGCTTGCTTCGTAAAACGAAAAGGGTGATTGTTACCTCGTGATCTGTGCGACGGAGATCAACGAGAACGTAGTCCTTGCCCGCGATAAGGTTGCTGTCCTTCATCATATCAAGCACCGCATGGCGTGTCATAGCCCCGGGAGTCTTGTTGATCGGAGGAGGGTAGGCAGCATGCCAGGACGTGGAGGCATCAGTAGAGGCCATCTTGGACCAGCGGAAAAGAAAGAGGCGAGGACGAGTGCTCGATTTTAAGAGAGAGTTTCCGAGGTTCATTGATCACTTGGCAGAGGGGAAAGAAGGCGCCCCTGAACTTTAAGCCATTGAAGGGCCCAATACATATCGGACAATGCGAAACATCAGGCCTACTAGAGTGTGTCATACCCCCACCATGATTAGTTGGAGTTCAAAATTACGTGGGATTCCAGGGACACTGTCATACCTAAGCCTTGATTGGTCAATTGGCAATCGAGGAACCAGGCAAATTCGCTTAGCAGGGGGCCCTGTCAGGTCGAGGCTGCGATTGGCTGACGACAAGTTTCCAGCAGCGTCCATTGGAATTGTCTAAATTGGTGTAAGTCTTGGAACGTAAGAGAGACCGCCACAATTAACACATAAATAAGATTGTATTCGCGTCCAAGTTTGCAGGACTACAAACAGATACCATCTACCGCACAGCAAAACTGCATTTCTTCAGACCTCCCACGCGCCGCCACCTGCCTGCTTTCAAGATGAATCCGGAGACGAAGAACGAGCCAAGCAATTATGAGCCGAGCCCTAGCCCGCCACGCGCAGGCCCAAACGACGAAAGCACTGAACAGGCTGGCCAAGATCCAGAGTCCACAGACGTGACCACAAACCACGATGATTCAGCGAAGCAACAACAGTCTGCCTTCAAAGGACTCAGTCTTCTGGACCGCTTTCTGGCCCTGTGGATATTCCTGGCAATGGTCATTGGTATACTTCTGGGAAATTTTGTTCCTGAAACCGGACCAGCCTTACAAAAGGGAAAATTTGTTGATGTCTCTGTGCCGATCGGTATGTTTTCCCCAGAAGCTTTAATCTCTTAATCCATGGAACTAACGCATACGCAAGCTGTTGGTTTACTCGTTATGATGTATCCCATCCTCTGCAAAGTCCGCTATGAGTCCCTGCACGAGCCTTTCTCTCATCGAGAGATGTGGAAGCAGATTGGCTTTAGCATTTTTGTCAATTGGATCATTGCTCCCTTTCTTATGGTGAATCCTTTCCATCGAGACGTCGCTTTTCACAGACAAGATACTGACGTACCTCACAGCTTGCCCTAGCCTGGGCCTTCCTCCCTGATAAGCCGGAGCTTCGCACTGGTCTCATCCTTGTCGGTCTTGGGAGATGTATTGCCATGGTTCGTTCATCGCGTTCAGGCATTGACAAATAACACTGACACCTTGCCTTCAGGTCCTCATATGGAACGGTCTTGCTGGCGGCAACGACGAATACTGTGCCATCCTCGTTGCTATCAACTCAATCCTTCAAATGATCCTCTTTGCCCCAATGGCTGTCTTCTTTATCCGCGTCATCAGCCACGAGTCGGGTACGATCGATATATCCTACAGTGTCGTTGTAAAAAGTGTAGCTGTATTCCTAGGCATCCCTCTCGGAGCAGCCATCATCACGAGAATTGTCCTTCGCAAGATTGCTGGACCGGACTGGTACCAGCACACCTTCCTCAAATATCTTGCACCCTGGTCTCTCATTGGTCTACTCTATACTATCCTCATCCTGTTTGCATCCCAAGGTAGACAAGTTATTCACCAGATTGTATCAGTTATCCGGGTAGCAGCGCCACTGATTGTGTACTTTGTGCTTATTTTCTTCATTACTTTATTGATCAGCAGGATGCTCGGTTTCCGGCTGCCGATGATGGTCACGCAGAGCTTTACTGCTGCGAGCAATAACTTTGAGTTAGCTATTGCCGTGGCAGTTGCGACCTTTGGCCCCAACAGCGACCAAGCCCTGGCATCCACCGTTGGCCCACTCATCGAAGTCCCGGTCTTGATAGTCTTGGTGTATGCTGTTCGCTGGATGGCCAACAGATGGGGTTGGAAGTAAAGTGTTGAGCCAAAATTGGACAGAAAACACGGATCCAGACATGCTGTAGATGATTCTGTATTTATTGATAGATGAAATGTCTAGTCTCTCCCAATCTTCTCAATCTGAAGTCTGTGAATCCATCAATAGTAGCGTGTTTCCAATCCTCGGTCGAAGTAGCAAAATTCAAGGTCCTGGGCGACGCGAACCTAGTCGATATCATCCATGAGCCGAAAGATTTCGGTGTTCTTCACAGAACAGCTACCAACCCCATAACACCCCAGGGCCACACGAGCCCACGACGAATCTGCGTGGCCGCGAAGCTCAACAAGGATTTCTGCCGCTTTGTCACACGGGGTCTCTAGCGGTTCCGGATGGTCAAAAGAATGAATAATGGAGTTTGATGGTTCGAAAGTGTCAGAGAGCACGTCCCTTTGGGCTGGAAGACTGTCAGACGCTTTGTGATCCATCCTGGTCCCCTTGTGAGTTGGATGGTGCAATTCTGGTTCCTCTTCTTCAAGCATGAAAATTCTGTCATCTTCTTCGCGGGTCTGTATTGATACGGTCAGTGGCTCGGTAAATGATGGCTGTTCTCGGCCAGGTGTTGGCAGGATCGAATTCGACGGTGCTGAAATGAGGGTCGGCACGGCCTCTTCAGCCGCGAGTGACGCAAGCCCGGACAACCTCCGTGGCGGATCATCCGTCAATATAGCTCTTGTTTGAGATAATCCAGGTGAAAAATGTCCACACGTGTTACATCGGCGTCGAGAATTAGATACCGCATGATCTCCCTCTGGGGAAGATAGATACTGCACAATTTCAGGTTCCGAGACTCCGTACATAACAAGCAACCTCTTCAGTCGTTGGTTCTGGACATTGACGGCCTGAGCAACGCGTTGCATCTCTATAGAGGCCGCTACGCCTTTCCTATCGTACTCTTCTAATCGACTCTGCATGTCCGCAATCAGCTCTTGTCGCCGGGCTCTAGACCTGCGTTGAGCATCTCGGTTTTCTGCAACAGTGGCTGCGGTTTTGTTCTGTAAAGGATGAGTGGCAATTGCCCATGTTTGGCTTGTTCAACATACCTTGCGGGGCATTGTGCCGTGGATCTCGAATTGCAGACGGACTGATTTATATCTATCTAGTTTTATGCAAAAGACTAATGAATGCTGGTCTGCCGACACTTCAAGTGATGATGTAAGGATGGGACAAGCAGAAGCAAGAGTCTTCTGGGTCGACACAGGCAGTAGGTGGATAGGTGGCTAGATTGTTGTGGCGCCCACGTGCTTGGACATTGGTTTCGTGTGGCTTAAATACTCTAAGCCAAGCCGGAGACCCCACCCATCCAATCCAATTCAAGAAGCTAAGTATGGTTATTAAGATTGAAGCTGAGTTTTTTATTATTCAAAAAAGTCCAGGGAAGGAACGAGCTTTTCTTCTCCTCGACACAATGTATCGCCCACAATCTTGATATAGCTGAAGACTTGAGTCTAGCCTGTACTGCCTTCGGGGCATTTCCACAAAGCTTACTGCTTACATGCTGTAGGGAGGATTGTTGCGGCCCAGGCAAGAGCGACTACTGCTTGGAGACTTTTTACAGCCGTGGCTTCTTCGGACCAGGGGCTAATGTTCTACATGACTTTGGCAAGTTCTACGCTGGCAGAATGTTGAGTCAAGTTGGACAAGGCCATCTAAGATACTCCCAAAATTACCTCGCAAAATATAGAAAACAATAATGCAAGCCGAAATGACTTGGCCAATAACCAGAGACAAAAACAAACAAGAGCAGTAGGGTTGGAGTTAGCTGAACATACAATTTCATGCGACGAACGGAATGTAATTTGGAAATCTTGCAAAACGAATGACTATGGACCATGGAATTACACATACAATAGTCTCCGCCATGTCTCGAATCCATGCAGGAGCGCCATGTGCTGAGAGTCCAGATCTGGTCAATCGTGTTCATATGCAAGTTATCAGGCATCAACTTTAAGCATTGTCAAGCGCATCTTGGCTCCGGTAGACCTTGGCCACTCGTTCGGCGAAAGCTGCCAATATTATATTGATCGTAAGCGCCTCACCTGCGCTTCCTCATTTGATGCTTATTCCGTTAGCCGCGCGTGTAAAGCTTCTGTTCGAGCTTGCGGGGTAAACATCGCAAGAGTTCAGCGACGATCTCAGAAGTCACTTCAGAATGAAAGGCGCCATTTCGTCGATACTCTACAGTACGTAATACCAATTCATTTGGTTCAGAACACCATTAATGTCTATTCAGTATCCACCATTCTGTTTATAAGGTTGCATCAGCATGTCTTCAAGGTTAAGAGCAAGATGGCTCTCCCAGACCCCGATATGCCCGCTGGTCGTTTCCACCACGCGATATTCGTCAAAACTGAAAATGATGGCTCTGGTACCGTCTATCATGTTACCGGCGACGTCACATCGAGACAAGGAATGAGCTATGAGAGCAAAAAGACTGAGAATCCAGAGGAGTTGGAAACGTTTTACTCCAAGGAACTGCTTGGTTACACGGATTCTATTCACCAGTGGGACTCGGTTCTCAGTGCCCTACCCACGCCGCCTCAACAAAAAGCCTCAAACCCGAGCAAACAAGGGAAAGTCGAGCCTTTCAAGGAGAAAGTTGGAGACTACGAATATGTATTCTACAGTCCAGGCGAAGAGCGAAAACCTCTCTGGAAGTGCACTGAGTGGGTGGAGTGGTATGCCATTCCGACTCTCTGGCAACATGGTCTTTTTCAACATGAGTGTGTTAGGCTTATGACTACTGATGACTGAATCGAGCGGCTCGAATTGATATGTTCACAGCCATTGGTGGACCGTTGGGTATGATAGTATTTACTGTCAAGATGGCCCTACAGTAGGCGTCCTATAGTTTTTATACTTCATACTATAAAGCAAGTCTCGCCGCGTTGTGACTTCGAAGATCAATGGACACGTCAGGCTAACACGTCTACCTGACCACCATCTTGGCCGAACCACCGCTCCGCCTGTGACTGCTGCTACCCCACCATACTTTATTGATTCATGCCAAGGAATGGTGCAAACTTGGGAGCGAGGTCTGCGTCTAATGCCGACATTATGAGTAGTTAATGAGAAGACAGTCTATGATTGATGGTAATGATAATAGGTGCATTGAGAGTAAAGATGATTATCTGTAGGCGCCATTTACTTGTGTATTTGAACAATGATTACCTTTCGTAATTCTCAAGTAGGACTCTTCCTTGGCCGCTGCCTGATTTTGCGGCGTATGCATATACGCGGATAACGTTGATGTTCGTTGCCTCCTTTGTGAATAAAGGACCTAGGCTTAAAATGGTAGCGTTTTGCCGAGATACAGCGCCAAGAGGATAGGCTTGTCTAAATTGCCTGGGTTGGAGGAAAGATTCTAGTGTTATCAATACATAAGCTATCTCGTAATACTAAAACGACTATTATATGTTTTTGATCTTTCGCATCCTACATCAAACCATGTCTCCATCTCTCTCCTTAGTCTGAGCGCCTGTAGGAGACGGCCTAACTCCGCCCTGACGTCGCCAATTGAAGAGAACATGAGGTTTGTTTCTGATAGACTCTCTGAGCTTTTCCTCACTGTACTCCATCCATGTGTGACCCACAGCAGAGCTGACAGGGTGTAGTGGCGTGCCTCCAAGCAAGAAGTGATCGGATCCCCGTCGATCAAACGAGGCAGTGATGTCTAGATCGTTTGCAATCTGTTCACAGAAGACATCAAGCGGCAGATCATTGACATCATGACCAAAGGGGTTTTCAATCTCCTGGCCGATAAACAGTAAACCAAAGATGATATAAGCCGCCGTGATAGTAGCCGGGATGGCGATCCAACCAAGTGGGCCAGTCAGTTGGAATGGCAAGAGCATGACATACACAAAGGTGATTTGACTGATAGCGATGGTGTATGCGACAGGCAAGGGGGTGTTCAGGACACGATCACAACCGACAGCGACATCGTTGAGAGTGGTGAGATGATTGTAAGCGATGGTCTGGTGGATAGAGACTGGGAGCTGTTTGTTGGCAATGATAGAGTCAAGACCTATCGCCAGATGGTTTAAGATCTCAACGGGAAGGTTTCCTTGGTGTTCTTCAGCTCTCTTGAGATGCTTCCGAGGATCGCTTTGGGCAAACGAGAGACCAAGATAGTGGCCAGCAACCTTTCCAAAAGCTGTGGCCTTTTTGGTTGGTGCGGTTGTCCTCCCGGCGAAAGTGTCCAGGTGTGCGATGTATGGTTGCATGTCTGGTTGACTAGCACAGTGTTCGAACCGGAGGGTATGTTTAAGAGCAACAGCATAGCCAGCGATAAGCTTCAGCATACCAAGCTTCTTGACAAGAATCTCCCGAGGGTCTTGGTTGCCAGCGCCATTATCATCAGCATGAATCCAGATAACACGACCAAGGGTCTGCGACGCAGTAGCCAACGTTCCCCAGTATCGACGGCCCTCAGCGTAACGTTCGTAGGCAGTAGAAGAACGGAATGAAAGACTGAGACCGACTACAAAACCAAGAATAGTAAGAAGAACAGAGTTGACACTTAAGTCATGGACCTTTTTGGAGATGACGGTGATAGCGGTTGCCCAACCGGCGACGAGCAAAAGAGGGAGGATCAGGGATGGCATGATAGAGCCGTGGAGCTGTAGCATGAGGGGCCATTTGGAGTGCCTTTGAAGATCTCGAGGACCACTGAAGTAGTTGAGATCATCTTGTCCATCGTCGGGGATAGGTTGGTTGATGGGATTGACGGAGGGAGAAGGCGGGGAAGTGTGGTGGTGTGAGACTTGTATGCGCTCTCTGATTTCCGAAGTGGTATGGGACTTGGAGTGCGACTCGTGATCACCCGCGTCGGACATGACGATAGAGGTCTTTGAATGTGAGCTGGAAGAAAAGAGCTGATTACGCTTGTGGGGTACGGATGAGAAGTTCTGGGGGACAACAGGGGCAAGGGAGTCAGGTTATATACCCAACGAGTACTGCGCCGCTCATCAGGAAGGGCAATGACATTCCTTAATGGGTAACGGTACTTGGTAAAGATGGCTGGTCTGGGGAATTAGCGTTCAGACTATTGAGACATGAAATAAGCTCAAAGATAAGCATTTGCCAAGATGGGTTGGACCGAAACATGGTTAAATGAGGACCCTGACCAGAAGTGGAGACTCTTGCAAGAAACAAATACCTGAGCTTCGCAAGGGCGTTACAGTTGGCTCGGAATCGGCCAATACCGATTGAACTACCGATCTGTCTTGATTTAGTCTATTGACGGGAGGCAGCCAGGAATGGGTGGTGACTTTCTGTAGAACGGTCCAGCCCTCAGGGGTAATGTAATTAAGGGAGCATCATACAACACGCATTTGATTGGTCAGACCTAGTCTGTCTGAGGTTAGCCTGGAACCATCAAAGCTGAAATGTAAACTCGGCCTATTAGATCTACCTCTATGAGGCATGGCGCGGTCGCGTGACGCTTGACAGGGCATCGTATTGCATTGTACAACTCACCATGCAGTCCAGCTGCTTACTAGGATACATGTACTCCTCTTTCCTGTTACCTGGCGTGACATTGTCCTCACAACAGAGACGGCAGATGGGCCTCAGATATATCTCTCGTCATCTTTCACAGTAATTCATGATGGCGGTTGACCATTGCATAAAAGATGTGGCTGGTTCTGGTCGCCGAATTGGACCCGATCGTTTTCGGTGCTAGGAGGTTTGTGCGATGCGCCATCGTTCTTGAGGGAGCTGCACAGCCCCCTTGAGAACGATCTACATTGACCCTGTAAATTGAATTATTTCCTTTTGCAAACAAGACAAAGTTCGCGACCTTTTAGACATTTAATTACGAGGAATTCACGAGCTAGAAGTTTCAAACACTCATTTCTATTAACGGTATTTCGCGGAAAGGTGAGCAAAAGGGGTGGATGAATGTAGTGTCATGAGCTCATCTATCTACTGTATAGTTAAGTTAAACACATCGGTCATACTATTTCTACGATTCAAATCTATTATATTCACTAACCGTCAGTACATTTAGTAATACGTGACGGGAGGCTGAGATGTGGATCAAATATTACCCTGGAGCACTTTGCTGCAGCCTGCGAAAACGTCGGATCCGAACGACGCGTTTTGAGTCCTAGCGCCAGAACTTCGGTTAGACAAGCGAGGGTGGCACGTGATGAGTTTTGGATCTTTACTACATTGGGATTAAATTCCTACATCGGCGTAGAGGAGAGACGCATCGGCTTCTCGACCCGAAAAACCCGAGAGTCCCGACCCTTCGGGAAGCAATTCTGGAAGGACAACGGTGTATAAGGTGTTTTATAAATATATCATGTCAACGAATTAGTCTAGGTAATTCTAATTTATTTATCTTCTGAAGCGTTGGATACAAGTCGATAAGTTTTAACTTGATTTATCTTCCCTACCGTATTAAGGTCTCAGAATGTCGCCCTTTATGTTGCCTCAAGAATTCAGTCTTGCCGATGTCAAGTCACACAATACCGAGGATAATATTTACATCGCTATTCACGGCAAGGTCTACAATGTAACTTCTTTCCTACAAGAACATCCGTAAGTGTCTGTACTCCAATCACGCCTTTTGCTATCTTGTATCGTACTAATCTGGAGACCTACAGCGGAGGCGCAGAATTTCTGCTTGAAGTTGCGGGTGAAGATGCTACAGAAGCCTACGACAATGCCGGACACTCAGACGAAGCACATGAGATTCTCCCCGAGCTTGAAATTGGCACCTTGAAGCTGGACCCAGCCTCCAAAATGGATCCTGTACAGCAACTACCTGATCCTATTGTTCAGCACGCAAAGGAGACTGGTATGAAGATCCTGAAACCGGACGTCTTTCAAGAGTTTGAACTTGAAGAAAAGACTCTTGTTTCTCACAACGTCGCTATGTCAGTCATGGATGCTCCTATATCAATGGAATTCTGCTAACTCGAGACTGCCAGATACCGGTTCAAGCTACCCAGACCCGACTCCATCTTCGGTCTGCCCATTGGCCAGCACATTTCCATCGGAGAAATGATACCCCAACCCGACAGAACGACAAAAGAGATCATTCGGTCCTACACACCAATATCAGGCGATCACCAACCTGGATATTTTGATCTCTTGATCAAGACATATCCTCAAGGGAACATATCTCAACATGTGGCCTCGCTTAGAACAGGAGACAAGATCAGAATCCGCGGACCAAAGGGTGCTTTCATCTACACACCCAACATGGTTCGTCATTTTGGCATGATTGCTGGCGGCACTGGTATAACGCCCATGCTCCAAATCATACGAGCAATTATACGTGGGCGAGGCGACGGTGACAAGACCGAAGTTGATCTCATCTTTGCCAATGTGAATGTTGAGGATATCCTACTAAAAGAGGATTTGGACGAAATTAGTCAAGATGCCGGCATTCGAGTCCACTTTGTCCTTAATAATCCACCCGAGAACTGGACTGGTGGAGTTGGTTTCGTCACAGAAGAGATGACACAGACTTGGCTACCGAAGCCGGAGAAGGATGTCAAGATATTACTATGCGGACCTCCTCCTATGGTCAGTGGAATGAAGAAAATCACAGAGAGTCTAGGGTTTGACAAGGCGCGGCCTGTCAGCAAATTAGAGGACCAGGTATTTGCTTTTTAGTTTATAGATGAAGCGGTCTCAAGTCCGTATTATAGAATATGTCTGAACGAGATTCGTCTATCACTAATACCCCACTTGTGCACTGCCATCATGTCTTGAAAGACAGGAAAGAGATTGCTCGGTCCTGAATTAGGTGGTCAAGTTAGTGGGTCAGGAGGCTGTCAGACAAGCAGAAACAGGGTGGACCTTTCTAGAGGTTCCACCAAAAGCATATCCGAATGCGTAAACATCGACAACCAATCGATTTCTCGGAGATACCGTATCATTTCTTCATTGCATTATTTGAGGCTGCAAGACTGTCGGGACGTCTCTAGTATATAAAGCATTTCCTTTGCGAAATTGCTGGTCTTGGACTTTTTAAACATTTACCCGTCATTCTTCAGCACACCTGTTAGCGTTATTATCATTTCTTCAAACGTTGTCGACACACACACACCTCACTCTCAGAGCTATACCTATCATACTACACGTAAACCACTCGAAGACCACCATCAATCTATTGGAGCCATCCACCGGAACAAACCATGGCAAACGATACATCAACACCGCAAGGCTACGCCCCTTTTGACTTGTACCCTTACAATCCATCTCAAGCTCCAGCATATGCCTTCTTAGGCCTCTTTGCAGCGGTCGGTATCGCGCACTTTATTATGATGTTCCCTTATCGATCAGCCTTTCCAATCCCCATGATCATAGGATGCGGCAGTAAGTAGCCTCTCTACCACCTTCTAGTAGTTCCCGGTAGCTAATATCATCTGTAGTGGGGGCTACCGCCTATTGGTTTCGATCACGATCTCACGACAATCTCCGACAAACACTGCCTTTTCTAATACAAAACCTACTCGTCCTTGTGGCACCACCATTCCTCGCCGCCACCATCTATATGTGTCTCGGTCGAATCACGAGAGCTCTGAAGGCTCAAGAAACCTCCCTTATAAGTTTGCGCTGGAACACCAAACTGTTCGTCTTGATTGATCTGATCTGCTTTGTCACGCAGACTGCAGGTGCCATCATGTCAGGCAGTGAGGTCATTGAAGAGGCGAAGCGAGGTCAGACCATCATCATTGCCGGACTGGTTCTTCAGATTCTTGCTTTTGCCTTGTTCATAATCTGCGTTCTCACTCTGCAGCTCAGGATCCGCTCAAACCCGCCTGTCGAGTGTCTTGCAGGTGTTATAACGCATTATCGCCGATATTTTATCACGCTATACTGCACGAGCGGCCTGTTTTTGATACGCAATTTGGTCAGGATTGTTGAGTATAAGCAAGGAGGTGACGGCCCTCTTTTGTCAAATGAGGCTTTCCTGTATGTTTTCGACTGTTGTTTTATGCTGGCTATTATCGTAATCATTCTTGTCATACATCCGGGTCAACTGATTATGAAGGCTCGACGGCTAGACGTTTTGAAGGAGGATCTGCCCTTGGTATCGAGATAGTTGGACATACAGAAAGTTCTGTTAGTTTAGTTTTCGGCCCTTTCCGTTCTTATTCCTTGTGCTCAGATTACTAGGAGATATCCTATTTTCAGCCTTACATGTATAACTATTGATAAAGTTTAATTAAGCTGTCAATGAAAGTTACCTCTAATTTCAATGCGATTCCCAGATAAATGTATGTAAAGTCTGACCTCACTTTTGCGATTGACTTGACTCCGAGTGATAAAAAGCAGAACGCCCCATAACCTCCTGTCCCTGTCGGCATTTGGTAACAGTTTTGCACTCATTTCATTCCCGCCATATGTCAGGCGCCGTTCGTCGTGGTCCAGAGATTGACCAATCATGTGTTTACGCTTTAGATGCGTATAAGCTAGTCTAAGTGCAGTGATCCGTGCATCCGAGAGTCCGAGAATACGCGTATTACCGTCATAGAGAGTTTTCAGTCTACCGAGTTTCTACTCTGCCAAATCATCAACAACAGGACAGCCCACGTCAACATACCGCTGCAGGTCTAGTTGATAAGTGAATTCGCCGCTGAACTGCCCCTAGGCGCTGGCTCTTGTACGAATATGCGTAAACCCCACAGAAAATCTCGGCTCGGCTGCCAAACCTGCAAAAGAAGAAAGATCAAGGTTAGTAGTGTTGACCTACCCAGCCATTGCTCATCCCATCTCATCCTACCCTTTTCTCTGCGCTTACTCAAGATATGCCATAATACATCATTCTGACCATCTGTACTTTTCAAGTGCGACGAAGTGAAACCGCAATGCGGAAAATGCATCCAGTTTGGTGTCTGGTGCGACTTCTCTCCCCAATTACCACCACCTCAGGCTTCTCCCAATCCCCGATCCGAATCTCAACCTCGGGGTCCAGGACGTCCCAGATCAGATTGGGTATCTTGGGCTGATCAGATTCGATGCCACGCGGCTGAGTCTGCTATAGAACGCTCCGAATATCTAAATACTATGGATCTTGAGCTTTTCCACAATTACATGACCAAGACTGCAGACACCCTTCA
The DNA here is from genome assembly GCF_003316985.1 of Fusarium coffeatum. Taxonomy (NCBI): domain Eukaryota; kingdom Fungi; phylum Ascomycota; class Sordariomycetes; order Hypocreales; family Nectriaceae; genus Fusarium; species Fusarium coffeatum. Next base: position 198,209 of record NW_022158075.1, read on the forward strand.
CGACGGGACCCAACCCGGTCTTTGGTCTGAAGGTGCTCCTCGAATAGGTTTTCAGCACAACTGTATACTGAAGCTTCTACTCTCGTTATCATCATATCATCTGGCTAAACTCAAGCCTATTGAGAAGTCGCGATATTTATTAATTGCGGAAACGCATTTGACGACTGCGTTGCAGCCAGCGACGGTATTGATCAGCCGCCTTGGTGGAGATAATAGCCCGGCGGCTTATCTGACATCCGTCCTGATATGCTTTGTGGCTCTTGCCAAAGGCCCGAGCCCTGGGAATCTCCTTCTGACCAATATCGAAGGGCACGTTTCATGGCTCCATCTCCTTCGGGGTGTACGTTCAGTTGTTGAAGTAGCAGGCTGGCCGGCAATATTCTCAGGCATACTGGCAGAATATGCTCCAGTACCAAGCGGCGATATATCAGGAGACAGCACCCCGACCGACACGGCCGAGGGCATCGAAGACTGGCGCTCATCCTTGATCAATATCTCGCATGCAATCACTGGAACTACCGAGGAGAAGCTCAAAAACGCCTACGAACATGAGCTGGAAGTGCTTGAGAGCTGTTTTGAAAGGACGCTTGGCAATGGGCAACACGCTGCTTTGGATGCAGTTGGCAAACTTGAAGATGTTATATGCTGGATTTACCAGCTTGGGGACGATTACATGGAAGGGTTGCGTCAAAGAGACCTAATCCCGATGGTCATCTTGGGACATTTCTGCGTGTTACTTTGGACAGTTGAGTTCCGGCATTGGTTCATACATGATTGGGCATCCCATATCATAAAAGAGATCCTCGCTATTACAGAAGATTCTCGTCAGTGGCTCTCTTGGCCAATCTCATATCTCAAGTTACAAGAATAGTTGAAATATATGGGACATATTAACAAGATGTCGCAAGCATCATGAGCGAGGAGATAAGTCACATGAAATGGGCTGTAAATAATGATTTTGTCTAGAGAGAGTATGGGTCAAAGGATTCTGGTTATTAGGGGCCTGGGAAATATAGTATCTGATGATATTAAGTACGCATGGCCGGGTATCCTATCACCAGATGTGTCACTAGTAGACCCCGAGTAGATGCGTAAATAAGCCGATTTGTTGGGACAGTACCCATCCGCCCTAAATGGCTTGCATGGGGGGCCACGTCAACCGATGGTATCTGCCTAGAGTTCGCCGAAGCTGTCGACCAATCGCCTTATTTTCGTCTTGGTTCCGAAAATAACCCAGTCTTTCGGGGCTCAGAGTCAGAGTTATCCCGGCGTACCGGAATAAGTATTCTGGGACATACGTCATCGTTCCGGGGATTACGGTAAGAATAGAGTTCTAATTCTAGTATAGTTAAGCTGTCAGACTAAGGGACGAATAGGTCAGAAGGGGGAGAGCTCTTGTGAGCAGGTCTATATGACTATGTAGGTGTCTAATCAGAAGTGTCCTACCCACATTATGTTCTCCCGGCACGATGCTTTCTGCCATGAGGTATGGTTTTCTCTAACCGGGCCTTGCCTAGAATAAGCCAATTAACGCTCTACTTTACAGGTTCTTCACAGGATTGACTACCTTGATTGCGATATCAGGTGCCTCTGCCTTGTCCTTACTCCCTCAACGAGAAAGAGTACGTTGCGTGGCAGATGACAAGACAGGTGCTCTCTTCGTTACGGCAGACTGTGTGGATCCAAACTACGACTCCCCCATCCTCGATAACGAGACGGACGAGACGATCCCTACACCCCATCGCAGGATTTCCGGCCATTTCAACGGCACCGACGTCGACTTCAACATCTATCTCACTCCCAAGTCGAAATGGGAGAGGCGGTTCTTCCAGCTTATGTACCCTCTCCAGACATCTATCGCCGAAGATGATGCTATTAAGTTTGGAGTCGAGAGTGGTGGCTACACGATTCAGGCCTCGGGAACGATAGGATACCGCGCCGACGCAGCTCTTGCCAAACTTTCCCGACAAATTGCACAGGAGTACTATAATACCTCCTCTGGCCAGATTCGCGGATATGTCTATGGTGGTAGTGGTGGCTCTCTCAAAGTCATTGGAGCCGCTGAGAACACGCTTGGAGTCTGGGATGGATGTGTTGCTCTCGTGCAGGCAACGCCGATGTCTATACCTTATGACTGGGGCATCAGAGCCTTGGGTGGGTTGATCCTGGAGAAGCGCGCCAAAGAGGTCATCGATGCAGTTCAACCTGGTGGCAGTGGCGACCCCTATGAGGTCCTTGATGAACTTGAACGAGCGGTTTTGATCGAGACGCAACACCTAGGCGTCCCCACCAGAGCATGGGAAGATTGGGAGTCTATCGCAAATAACCGTACGCAACTGTGGCAGACGCTCAAGGATACGACGGTTCCCATTCTCCAGCGTATTGATCCCACTTATGCTGACGACTTTTGGAACAAAGATGGGTACGCAGGGTGTGACCAGTCTGCACTGGGAGAAAGATTTCGCGCTGCCCTCGTCCGGTTTGATAGTGCCATTGAGACCGTAACTGCAGGTCACGATGGGTTGATATCCGAATTTGTACTGAAGACTGTGCCGGGGAACGTTACCGACGTTGTAGGCTTCGGCTTTTCCGTCAGGGTTAATGGCTCACGTAGTCATTTCTCGGGCATGCTAGATGTCAAGACGAGAACCGTACACATCTTGGCCGGCGCTTCCAATACTACGCTTGGCGCTCTAGTGCCGGGTGCTCGCATCCAGGTTGATAATCGCTGGTACCTCGCCACACATACCTACCACCGTCACCAATTACCACCGGAAGACAGCGGGTTTTACGGCTATGATTATCTTCGCGATGAGAACGGTGAACCACGTTACCCTCAACGGGATATCTTGATGGGACCAATCGTCTCAAAATCAGCCTCAGGAGGTGGTACACATACAGTTAACATCACGATGAAGTTGATTGTCATGGACAACCTTTTAGATTTTGACGCCCTACCCTGGCATGCAGATTGGTATAAGAACCAGGTTCTTAAAGCCAAAGGTAGCCTTGAAGATCACTATCGTCTGTACTACAGCGATAACGCAGACCATGTCATGGGAAAGGTTAAAGCTCCCCACTCGAGTCGGGTCGTCGATTTCACCGGTCTCTACCAGCAGCATCTGCGAGATATGATGGCGTGGGTCGAGAATAACGTTACTCCGCCGACGCCTACAAATTACACTGTCGTCGAGGGACAAGTTAAGGTCCCCTTATCTGTGTCGGCACGTAAGGGCATCCAACCTGTTGTTGAGCTCTTTGTGGACAATTCGAAGCGCGCCCATGTAGCTCCAGGAGAAATAAAAGAGTTCCACGTCAAAGCCCAAGTACCGGATGGCGTTGGTCAGATCGTTGCGCTTGAATGGGATCCTCTTGGCATCGGCGAGTATACCAAAATAGACATTGACGTGGGGCCTGAGGTTGATCTGCGCTTCTCGTGTGCGTACAAAAGACCTGGGGTTTATTTCGCTGGTGTCCGAGCCGCCTCTCATCGGGATGGAAATACTGAGACAGAGATTGCTCTGGCTTGGAATTTGGACCGTGTTAGAGTTGTTGTAGAATCGCGTTTAGTAAATCAAGCACCCTAGAACAATCAGCGACATTGGAATAAAGTTCATGGTACGAAGACAAATTTCTGGGTGATGGTTCAATTTATGGCACTCCTACACCTCGGTACATGCGCGTATTTCCATCCACGATAGCAAGATTCTCGATCCTGGCTATGTAAGGACACTGGTTTGTTGTTCATCAACACAACCCTCGCCTAAAGCCATTTCAATATCAGGTTCGCGGCGCCTTACTGCCAGTAGCGGGCATAACATCCCACATAGAATCTTTCTCACCAACAATGATCGAGTACGCGATCTGAGCATAGTGCTCGGCTACAGGCACCAAGTACGGGTTGATCTCCTCGTAGCACTCAATCAGCTGGAAGAAGAGCCACGGGATGTGATGTTCCATCATTCCCCACTGCTTGACTTCGAAACGAGCCTGGGCACTACCATCATCGGGAGGAGTTGCGAGAATGACGAAGCCCATGGTCTCGAGTGCCTTGATGAGCATTTCGGCAGCTTCTACAAACTCTCCATCCTGACGACAGCGGATTCCAACGTAGGCGTAGAGGTCTGCGATGCACCAACGAATCTGCTTAGCGGCTTTGCCGCGGTAGGTCTTCTCAACAACACGCAGAAGCTTGGTGGCCTTGTCGAGGTCGAATTGTTTATCGGAAGGCAGCTGCTTGTTGAAGTCCGCGTTGAGCTCCTTACGCTGGACGCGAACAGCCTCGGTGGTCTTGAGTCGGTCCTTGCAGAGTTCACAATCACATTTGAATCCCCACTTGGCCAAGCCCTTCTGCACATCCTGGTACGACTCCGAGTGAGTGGACGGTCGGTACGGAAAAGTCAATTCCGTATCGGCCGGGATATCTCGAGCAGCCCGGATGATTTGCATGTCGCCTATGAACGAGCGGCGACAGTTGCCGACACAAGAGTGGTTGATGCGAGCAGCCAGAAGCCAGACGCCGACGGAGGTGAAGAGAGGCTTCTCGCGGGTTGAGGCGCAGACTTCGGGGGCAGGGTTGCCGCTCCAGACATTGTTGCCACAGAAGTCGCGAGTGGATCGCGGGGCACCGAATGAATTGAGAGAAAGGATCTTCTCGACAAGAAAGCTACGACACCATGATCAGTGAGTATTCCATCGGGAACCAGGGACAGGTCAACTTACGCATCGACAACAGGACGTCCATCCGCCTCGGTAGCCGCCACTGGTTTGTACTTCCCATGGTGAAGATCAGTAAAGGCAGAGAGAGCTTCCGGATCATGGTACAGCTTCTGAACAACCTTGGGCCAGAGATTCGCCGATGCACCAGACGTCAGGCGCTTGGTATTGAAGTTGACCATGTGGGTACATTTGTCCATCACTCGAGTCTCGTCGATGAATGAATACTCAAAAGCCTTCTCAATGAGGAGCAAGTCGCCGGCCTTGACAGCCTTGGTGGTGAACAGACCGCGCCCACGACCAGGCGACTCCCGAATCTCAACAGGCTTCGAGTAGGTGGCGCAATCAATCAGGGGAGCACCCTTTGCTGCCTTGGCTGCCTCATACATCTTCTTGAAGTTGTACTTGCCAGTGTGCTGCTCCGTCAGTCGTGTCTTTACGGACAGAAGAGTCGTCTCGGCCGCCTTGCTGTCGGGAAACTTGTCCAGGATGTCGATGAGCATGGCTTCGCAATCCTCGAACCGGTTGAGTTTGTAGAGGGCAGTGGCAGAACGGAACAAAGCCTTTTCGGTAGGCGCTTCGGGATCGTAAGCCTGAGTTGCATCCAACAGTGCTTCGGCGGGTCGGCCAAGCTTGAGGTTGGTGAGCGCGCGGTTGAGGTGGGCCAACTGCTTTTCTTCGGGAGTCTCGGCGACATCGAGGGCTTCGGAGTACCTGTAGTTCAAGATGTTAGATCTTATTGAGGGAATAGAGGGGGTGTGACTGACGAGTGGTGAGCTGTTGCCCAATTCTTCTTGCGAAAGGCCTTGTTGCCGTCATCGCGGTAACCCTGACTGGTCTTGTCATCTCGGCATGGATCAACCTTCCATGTCTCGGGGATTCGTCCATCGCCATGACGCAGGGGAACGATATCGCCGGGATGATCGACTCTCAGTGAGTAGTAAGACTGGGGGATCTGAGAGAAGTTTGGGGAGATGGTGTCATTAATCAGCTGAAAGAAAGGGTTCTTGACGATGCAAACACGATAGTCCAACATTGTCGTATTGCAGGATATCTCCTTCTCCAAGGGCTGGTGATACAGCTTGAGCAAAACAGCTCTACCCGCCTGATCCTCAGCGATGAACATGACAGCCTCATGACGGTCGGTAGACGACATCTTGTGCAGGAGGACCTTTGATCCCCAATGGTGAGTTTCGAGGCGCATCTCGGAGATGCTGATCGGCTTGAGGTCCTTCTCAGGAACAGTGCAGGGTGGGTAAGGTGTTTCGACAGTGGTGATGGGGTGAGCCATCATATAGTCCTCGACAAGCTTGGAATTCGGGAAGGGGTAGTCACTTCCGCAGGCCATTCGAATAAAGTTGCCAGCAGGGGATAGGCCAGGCGTGATCATGGCCTTTCCGAGTGCTCGGATCATGAAGGTTGAGTTGACGGTGTCCTTGTCAGGATGGTCGGTGGCAAGCTGTCCTTTCTTCGTCTGGGCCTCGGCCAGGGCCGTTTCGGTGGTCTTGACCCATTTGACAAAGGTCGGGTCGAATGAGCCGTCGACGAGATCCATGGTGGCGGCGGCGCAATTGCGTGAACGGTGTTGGTGATAGGGGGTGAAGAGCGATCGTGGTGGTTGAAGAGGAGAAGTTTGCTGTTGTGGAAGAGAAAGTTGAAGAGGAAGAAGTTGCAAGAGGTGTTGAGGAGGGGTGGGATGTTGAGATGAGGAAGGTCCGGGACTGATGTTGGACGGGAAGGAGCGCTGGTTATCAGGTGGCAAGGCCACAACTCTTATTTGCAATGAATTCTCGCACCTTCCAGGGCAGGTGCATTGCAACACCGCAACTGCTGGCAAACAGCGACTGCCCGCACCGACAAACAGTGTCCGCAAGTGCAAGCTGAATGCTTGGTTTTCAGGGTTGCATAAACATTTATAGTGGAGTCAACTTGGTGTCGGAGGTTACAGCTAAATCGGCTGTGGATTGAAAGTGGCAGTCGGAAACACCTTCCGGGCTGTTGTGTCACCGTTTACAATAGACATCTGCCTACCCGATCAATCCCATTTGTGCCATTGTTTCGCTTATGCTTAATTCCTCCCGTTGCATGTTTCATCTACGATATCCTGCCCGCTGCAACTCGCACGGCTGCATTTCCCGATAGAAAATTCCGCCGTTTTGTTGGGGAACAGAGCAAACAAGCTGTTGGCTAAGGTCGTTGCGGATTGCGGAGAACATTTGTTGATGTTTACGTATTTTGGAGGTTTCCAGCTACAAACCCAGTAAACTGAGCAAACGCAACCGGGAATGAATTACCATGGCACCGATGAAATTGCACTTAGCAACATCCGACGAGTCCATCGCGACGCGATACTCAGTTAGTCACAAATGAAAGCTGGTCATTTTGAACTCAAGGGGAGGCCGGGACCGTTGGGGCCCGATTGCCGAGTTATCACGTGTCTTTTGACAACTGGGACCGCCACTGTCAATTGGACTTTAGTATCCTGAACCTTGTCGCACAAGACAAAGGGTGGCATTCTACGTCCATGAGTTACAACAACGGTCGCGTGGTGTTGATCGTGCGCGTTGGCTGATAACTTATCTGAGCTTATCGATTAGTCTCTTATCGGTTATCGTCTCTTATCGGATGACCTACCGATTGCTTATCGTGTCACTTTTGCCCGACCTATTTCCGTTGACATCTTAACCTAGACCCGCCCAACGTCATTATTTCCATCGTCAGCAACAACAGATCACAACAAGCTGTAGCCCTACATTATAATTACCTATGTGAAAGGTGCACTCACTTCTGAGGACTTTGATGCGGTCGTTCTCTCTGATAAAACAACCTTGATGGACCAGAAGTCTCTTCAATGAGCACGTGAGAAGTCTTCTTGTTTCAAATAGCTTACTGACAAGTCCAAATCACTATGACACACCATATGTCATTTCTCACATCGCAACATAGAATAACACACTCGTTGTTAAGCTGGATAATAGATACAAGCGAAAGTTCAGAACTAAACCTCCCGTCTCAGTTCCACGAGGTACTCATCGGGTACTTTGTCAGAGAAGCCAATGCGATCCTCCAACATTCCCTGCTTCACTGCAACCTACTTGGAAGCATTGACACGGCAAAGAATCCATCCGAAGTCGACACCCTTGGTGCTGATAACAGCGCCCTTCTTGGCAGTAAAGTCCTTGCTGGCGGGAACAGTGCCGTACTGGTCCTTGTACATCTGGCAAGTGACCTGGTCGGTCTTGGGAGCCTTGACACCATCAACGGTGGAGTAGACGCGAGCGATTTCGATCTCGGTAACCTTTCTCTTGTCGTGGGTGAGAACGCCGAGAGGGACGTTCATGGGAAGGGAGTCGTCGCCGTTGTAAGTCATGATGGCGACGCCGACGTAGGGCTTCTCCGTGGGGACTGCGGCGACGGCAGTGGAGAAGGCAGCGATGCTGGAGAGAATGGTAGGGAAATGCATGATGATGGTTTGGTTGTTTGAGTATTGAATTGATTGATTGAAGTGAGATGTTGATAGTTTTGTTATACGGGATTAAGCTTATTCTTATAGTTGTCGCGGCTCGAATTCTAGATTACTTTTTCATCTAAGCCTCTTCCTTTGCCAAGCACTCAATCCAATAGTGGATTTCTCCCTTCGAAACATTCGACACTCTGACATTTTTCAGCTATTAGCCGAGAACTCGCGACCAACAGCCACCCCAGTCAAAGACGCCTCATTCGGCAATTACCACTTTGAGACATAACAATTGCGGCTGTGTGGCAATTTATTACGTCCCTCCACCGCTCCCAACATTGAAACAGCGACATACTTTACCTAAGAAAAACAATTACAATTCGATTCAATTCAACAAGAGCAGCTACCGTATCCTACGTGGTGAAAGAAGATACATGCCACAGCACGAGACGAGGTTGTGTGTGGAGGAACACGTCCGACCACTTTCGGCTCAATTTTGCTCCGCTTAGCTTTGCCTGTGGATAGCTGACGTAGCTTCACAAGCGAGGAATCCTGCGACCTAAATCTAGAATGCGCAAGGCTTTCTGGAACCTCACTTACACGATGAAATTAGCGCAATAGAGCTAGCTGATCATCCCACATACCCTGTTATCCTCACACTGTACCTTGTCATCAGCTCGGAGGCTATGCTTTCATACCCTGCAAAATCGCTCTTCAACGTTCGTCGTTCGCTTCTCGCTAATTCCACCACTCGGACTATCGCAGTACAAAATAGTCCGAAGAGTGTTAGGATACATTCTACCTGATCATCCAAAAAATGCCTCTCCTTTCATAGCTGACGATACTGTTGGACTTGACGAAGGCCATGGATCAGATGATGAAGATGACGCGTTTGTCTCCGGCCAATTCGTTCTTAGACGAAGCAAAAGAGGAAGTTGCCACTTCAGTTGCTAACTCAACTTGGTCCAAGACATCTGTAGTCACAGATTATGAGAATCCATCAGGAGCATTGCAAGGTAGTAGTCCCGTGCCGCTCGTGAGTTGAGGAGCTTGGACCTAATCGGCTCAACAGAAATTCCCGCAGCACTCGTCTCTGGACCTCAGGGCCGACGGACAAAGCGACTCTATTCCCCTTTCTGTAGCGGGTGCTATGAAAGTCGCCGCCTTGCAATCAGGGAAGTTGTCTCTGACCGCCCTCCAGATTCCTGAAATCCAGACGATGCCAAGGTATTGGTGCGTTTCTTACGCCCTGATCTTTCCCAATACAGGAATATCCCCCATATTGAAAACGTAATCAGCATCAACGGGCTGGTGATGCTGAGATCTTTGTTCCTAGAGACAAACTTGTATCTTTTGAACCCTCATCTGGGGATCCCCAGTCGAAGAGAGGAATACTCAGTAGGGACGAGACAAAGGCGGGTGGAACAAAGATAGCTGCTAAAAATGCAAGCCCTTTCATTACTGACGTATCATTCCGTGCAAGTATGGCGAGACTGTGCGAGTCTATTGCGATATCTCGGCTTGTTAGGTTCCCTTGCTCGCCGGTCAAGTGCAACATCTGACGTAGTCAGTCCCAGTATAGTAGAACAGACCATTGCTGGTTACTTACAGCTTGTAGAATTTGGGTTCTCTTTTTGAAGAAGTCAACGTCTAGCTGCTGCATAGATGAGTGTTGCTGAACGGTGCATAGGACCGCCGTAGCTGAAGCTAGGTTGGTCTCGTCTTCTGCCGCTACATTATCGGCCCACCTCTGTAGTATTGCCAAGACGCCCAATCGTCTCGTGAGGACTGCCAGATCTGACATAGAACCGCTCATGGCTGCCGACAGCTGCACAAGATCTCCAGAGGCTGGCATCTCAAATCGGTTGGTAAAACAGTGGTGGCCTGTTTGGATCTCAGCCTGCCGTATCTAATTCTTTACGTCAATTGACAGGCTATCGATCTCCCTGCACAATACTATCATGCATACAAGGACAGAGAACGTATCAGAAGCTGCAAGTTCCTGCGCAAAGCGACAGGTTAGAGGTTCCTGTAGCATGGTGATTTCGCTTGGTCGGGCAATAAATACAACTTTTAAGATTTAAGAATTCGGGTTATGCAACCAGGGTTACAGGCAGATATACCTTACTTACTTATTTACTATTAAGAGATTGTAAAGGAGTACTAAAAGTCCCCCTTTACAGAGGTCTTATAAGGGCTTTACAGAGGTTTAGCCTCTATAAGCTACCTTTACTCAGCTACCTATAACAATTATAGGAGCTAAGACTGCCTTTTAGCAAAGTAGCTTACGTAAAGCTAACAACCTTATTACAGAGATGTAATACTTTGTAATACTTAGTATCTATACTCTACGTATCTGCTAACATAAACCTAGTACAGACTAGTTTATCCCTTAGGAACCACCACTGTCACATAAAGGATAATTAGTAGTTTCTAAAAACTAGCAGTCTATTGTTTCAGTGTAGTAATGGGCGGTGTTGGTGGAAGGAAGAGGGAAAAAGCCGGATGGAAGCAACGCATTTTATGCACAGCCGAAACCCAATATT